>NW_026910620.1:35000-51532 GCF_963691925.1 Scomber scombrus
ATTAAAGGAACAGCATTAAACTGGTTTAAATCCTATCTGTCAGATAGATTTCAGTTTGTAAATGTCAATGATAAATCCTCCATGCAAACAAAAGTAAAACACGGTGTTCCTCAGGGTTCAGTGCTTGGACCAATACTATTCTCCTTATATATGCTTCCTTTAGGAAATATTATTCGGAAACACTCAATAAATTTTCATTGTTATGCAGATGATACTCAATTATATCTATCAATAAAGCCTAATGAAATCAACCAGTTAACTAAACTACAAACATGCATCAAGGACATAAAGGCCTGGATGACCTGTAACTTCCTGCTGTTAAACTCAGAAAAAACTGAAGTTATTGTGCTTGGCCCTAAACACCTTAGAAACACATTATCCAATGATATAACTACTCTGGATGGCATTACTTTGGCCTCCAGTACTACTGTAAGGAACCTAGGAGTTATATTTGACCAGGATCTGTCCTTTAATTCCCACATAAAACAAATTTCAAGGTCTGCCTATTTTCATCTGCGTAACATTTCAAAAATCAGACATATTCTGTCTCAAAATGATGCTGAAAAACTAATCCATGCATTTGTTACTTCTAGGCTGGATTATTGTAATTCATTATTATCAGGCTGCCCTAACAAGTCTCTAAAGACTCTCCAACTGGTCCAGAATGCAGCTGCACGCGTTCTGACAAAAACTAGAAAGAGAGATCATATTACTCCTATTTTAGCTTCACTGCATTGGCTTCCCATAAAATCAAGAATAGAATTTAAAATCCTTCTCCTCACTTTTAAAGCTCTTACTGGTCAGGCTCCATCATACCTTAAAGAGCTCATAGTACCTTATGTACCTACCAGAACACTGCGCTCCCAGAACGCAGGCCTACTTGTGGTACCTAGTATCTCTAAAAGTAGAATGGGAGGCAGAGCCTTCAGTTATCAGGCTCCTCTCCTGTGGAACCATCTCCCAGATTCGGTCCGGAGGGCAGACACCCTCTCTACTTTTAAGAGTAGGCTTAAAACTTTCCTTTTTGATAGAGCTTATAGTTAGCAAGCTCCTAGTTTATGCTGCTATAGGCTTAGACTGCCGGGGGACTCCTACCTCCATGATGCACTGAGCTCCTCTTTCCTCCTCTCTCTCTCTCTCTATCCATCCATCTATATCCAATAACATTCATGTACTATTAATGCATTCAGTAACCTACACTTCTTCCCCGGAGTTGTCTGTGCTTTCTCATCTCACAGGCAATCTGGGCCTGTAGACGTCCGGATGACAGATTCCAGTCCCGGACCTTCTAGTTTCAATGTTTATTTTCAATGTGCTACTCTCTCTCTCTCCTATTCTTCCTCTCTCTCCCCTCTACCCCAACCGGTCGAGGCAGATGGCCGCCCACTTTGAGCCTGGTTCTGCCTGAGGTTTCTTCCTGTTAAAAGGGAGTTTTTTCTTGCCATTGTCGCTAAATGCTTGCTCATGTGGGAATGTTGGGTCTCTTTATAAATTAAAACTTGAAGAGTACGGTTTAGAACCTGCTCTATGTGTAAAGTGCCTTGAGATAACTTTGTTGTGATTTGGCGCTATACAAATAAAGATTGATTGATTGATTGATTGATAATACTGCAGTACTTTTACTGTAATACTGCATACTACATCACTAATAATACTGCAGTACTTTTACTGTAATACTACATACTACATCACTCATAATACCGCAGTACTTTTACTGTAATACTGCATACTACATCACTCATAATACTGCAGTACTTTTACTGTAATACTGCATACTACATCACTCATAATACTGCAGTACTTTTACTGTAATACTGCATACTACATCACACTTCAGACTTCATAAAACAGACTCAGAGATGATTTAAAGAGGTAGAGATGAACTTAGTTTTTAATAAATGTCTGAAAAGTGGAAACAGATCAACATATATATATAAAAAAAAAACTATAATCTCATAAAAACAAACAAACACAATCACTCCTTTAAAGTTAAATCAAGTCTCATTCTTACAAAAAAAAAAAACAACCTTCTATTTTTTCTTCTCCAGAGTGTTTTCACGTCACATCAGGTTAAAATTCAAACATCTTTTCAGTGCTTTTCAGAAGAGAATGAAAAATAAAACCATTTATTTTTGGGGAATGAACCTGAAAAACCTCTCAGCTGAACACTTCTAAACCCTTTTTTCAAAAGAAGATGAAAGAAGGTTTTAGGGTCTGTTTAACATACTGCATTTTAGACTTTAATGACAATGTGCAGGAAAAAGAAAAGAAGAGATAAATACAGGAAATACAGGTGGGAGAAAACACACTTCAGTGAGATGGTGAAGAATAATATTGTGACTTTGGTGGGTAACAATAAATCTGTCCAGTCCTGAGGGGTCAGAGTGGTTAAAAAACAGAACAAACATATCACAACACATTTCCTTTTATCTGGGAATGTCAGAAAAAATACTGCATTCAGTCTCTTTATACACACTGAACAGGTGAGTTTACACTTCTAGAACAGGCGGGGAGCTCCGGTCCTCTGAAATGATGCCAACGCTGAAGTAACTTAAAACTGCATTCTATCAAAAGGCCACCAGGGGGCGACCGTTTTGGTGTCAAAAGGACTTCCGTCTCTATACAAATCAATGGAGAATTCACCAACTTCTCACTTGATTTTCTAACCTCAGTAAACGTTTTCAAAATGTGTTCATGGTCTCAATCGCTAGTTTAAAGCCTTCTTCAATGCAGTATGATGTTCATTTGGGACATTTTGGCCTCCCTGATTTTATATGTGACGATAAAGCAGGGTATGCATTAGGGCGTGGCTACGTGGTGATTGACAGGTTGATTGGTTCACAGGTTCAGGAGGGCGCCTCATGCTCCTCCTGATGCCCATATAAGTAGAATCCGTGTTTTTATTTTTCCCAGCATGCACCTGAAATTTTCAAGATGGCGCTGCTCAGATCTGAAACTATTGGCCTCCGAGCAGCAGTCCACAAACCAATGGGTGACGTCACGGATGTTACGTCCATTTCTTATATACAGTCTATGTTCTAGAAGCTAAAACTTCACCATTAAACTGCATTGGAAGAGAGAAAAATGGCAACAAAAAAACAACAAAGTCGGTCCAGTTCAGATAGTTTTGGTGAATAAAACTCATAAGAACGATAATTAGAGGAATACGAGAATGATTTTGCATGAGGTCTATCGTGTTGTATTTCTAATAGAAATGTGATTTTTTTAAAGTTTGATTTAAAGAAGATTTGTTTGTTTTTAGTATTCTTCATTTGGTCCCACTTTACAATAAATTGGTCTCCCTTGGTTGTAAATGAGTTGAATTTGATTTTAAACACTTCATAAACTATCAATTAACAGTTGTAAATGAGTTATAATCTAATTTCCCCCATTCATCAATACAGAGTCACTATTTGGCAAGATGAAAGTCGGCTATGCTACGTCATTTTTTATCCATTTAGATTAAATAAACTATCAGATTTTGCTATTTTGTCACTTTAATGGAGATTTAATGTACATTTTACAAACAAAGCTCCCCTTTGAGAGTTATATATGTTAATAATTGATTAGTAAATGGTGATGTCTTCTACACACTTTACAATAAAGCTCCCTTTTTTAGTGTTAAAGTTGTTTGTAACTCATAAATAAATGCTCAAAATTGCTCAGAAACGTGAAGACAAAAGCTAGGAATACAGATAATTATGAGATCACTATTTGGCAAGCAGCTTATAACCAATCAGTTATAATAACAGCTTATTAATGATTTATAAAAGGGTTAAAAATGTAATTAACTAGCCAATTATAAATCATTGACAAAGTCTTCATAAAGGGAGACTTATTGTAAAGTGGTACCTTTTATTTTAAAGCATGATTTCTTTACTAAATGCAGATTCTGACAGTTTAAAATCAATAGAAAGTGATTGTATTTTTGTATATATATTTTTTTTATAATAATATGTAATTTCATTGTGACTTTCAGCTTCAAAATGACACATTCTTCAGAGGAGTGATTCTCAACAATTTATAACACAACATGATCTGATGATTGGAGAACGGCTCTAAGAAGATCCAGCATCTTAACGAGCAAAATTTAAAAAAATAATAAAAATAAAAACATTCAAAAGAAAAAATTTAAATGATTAAAGTAGAGGGGGGGGGGGGGGGGGGGGGGGGGGGAACCGTCTCCACACATCCAGCAGCCTCCGAGTTCGTCTGACTGGGTGTGGAGATGTTTGAATGGTTCCCAGCTGATGCTCAGAGGTTCAGTCTGGTTTCCTCCTCCACAGAAACACACAAACAGTCATTCATGTGAGGAGAAACTGAGCGACCGTCGTAGTTTGATTGACAGCCGGTCAGACGTTGAACTCCGCCCCCCCCCTGCGGACCCGTCTGGGGAGCAGCGCGGACAGGCGGAGACCGGCGAACGGGTTGATCCACAGCAGAGTTGGCTGACCTCCGAACACCGACCGCAGCCCGGCCCAGCGAGTCTGACGCTCCCACGTTGGCTTCTCGTTCTTCAGACGCTCGATCTCCTGAAGGGACGACATCATCATCATCAATATCATTATCATCATAGTCGTCATCATCATCATCAGTCGTCATCATCATAGTCGTCATCATCATCATCAGTCATCATCATCATTATTATCATCTTCACCACCATCATCATCATAGTCGTCATTATCATCATCACCATTTTCACTACCATTATCATCATCATCATCAGTCATCATTATCACCATCATCATCATCATCATCAATATCATCATAGTCGTCATCATCATCACCACAAGCATCATTATCACCATCATCATCAGTCATCATCAATATCATCATAGTCGTCATCATCATCATCAGTCGTCATCATCATCACATCATAGTCGTCATCATCATCACCATTATCATCATCATCATCACCACCAGCATCATTATCACCATCATCATCATCATCATTATTATCATCATCACCACCATCATCATAGTCGTCATCATCATCACCATCACCATCATCGTTTTCATCATCATCATCAACACCATCATCATCATCATCATCTTCAACACCATCATCATCAACATCATCATCAGTCGTCATCATCATCACATCATCATCATAGTCGTCATCATCATCATCACCATTATCATCATCATCATCACCACCAGCATCATTATCACCATCATCATCATCATCATCATCATCAGTCATCATTATCACCATCATCATCACCACCAGCATCATTATCACCATCATCATCATCATCATCATCAGTCATCATTATCACCATCATCATCATCAGTAATCATTATCACCATCATCATCAGTCATCATCATCGTCGTCATCATCATCATCAGTCGTCATCATCATTATAACCATCATCATCATCAGTCATCATTATCACCATCATCATCATCATCATTATCACCATCATCATCATCAATATCATCAGTCGTCATTACATCATCATCATAGTCATCATCATCATCGTCTTCATCATCATCATCATCATCATCACCACCAGCATCATCAACATCGTCGTCGTTGTCATCATCATCGTCGTCGTTGTCATCATCACCATCATCATCATAGTCGTAATCATCATCGTTTTCATCATCATCATCATCATCATCACCACCAGCATCATTATCACTATCATTATCACCATCATCATCATCATCATCATCATCATCAACATCGTTGTCATCATCATCATCATCATCACCATCATCATCATAGTCATCATCTTCATCATCATCAATATCATTATAGTCGTCATCATCTTCATAGTCATTATCATCACCATCATCACCGCCACCACCATCATCATCATAGTCGTCATCATCATATTCGTCGTCATCATCATCATCATCATCATCATCATCATCATCATCACGTTAATCTAATAACGTCTAACACCAAAACACATTAAGGCTGAAGATTTTAAACTAAAATAAGTGTTCGTAGATCGTATATCTGTGTTTGTGTGTTCTCACCGTCTCGTCGTTGCAGATGGAGTGGAGCTGCGTGCTGAACATTACAGCTGTGAAAGTGAAGAAGAGGAGGCCTTCCATGCAGAGGAAGATCATCAGCATCATCGTCACCGGAGGAGAGAAATCGCTGCACTCTGGAGACGGGAAGACAAAGAGAGACGCTGTCAGAGACTCTTTATTACCAACATGAGATCATTAATCAATAAATAAATAAACAAGATTATAAATGTGATCAGCTTTGGGTAGGTGATATTATACTTGGACGTTTACCTACTAAGTACTGAGGTTTGAGACGCAGCTACAGCTTAGATAAAGACACCTGAAGATAAACTAAATGAGCAGGTTTGAGTGTTTTTGGGTCTCACCTCTCCACTGGACTCTGACGCAGGTGATGAACTGATAGCCACAGAGAGCCAGAGCGTGACTGGAGATCATAGCGATGTACATCTGAGAGAAACAAAGAAGAAAACATTTGATTTTCAGTGTCTAAAGAGTCTAACATCAACAACAGTCTTGAAGAGTACGGTTTAGAACCAGCTCTATGTGTAAAGTGCCTTGAGATAACTTTGTTGTGATTTGGCGCTATACAAATAAAGATTGATTGATTGATTGATAACATGATGTCTTTCATCAGTTTCAGCCTCTTGTGATGCTGAGGGACATTTAAAAAGGTTCCATATTGTAAAAAAAAAAAGATTTCTATGTATTTTTTGCTCCATAAATATAAAAACTATAAAAGCTGAGTCTAAAAAGAAATGCACAAAACTCATATTGAGAAAACTTTAAAAGCTTTAAATGAGCACCACTCCTCTCGAAATGAATAAAATATGTTTATTTATGTTGTTATTTATCTAATTTATGTGCATTTGGTTGTCTCTCCTCTGCTCCACACACACGGAGCAGAGCAGAGGAGAGCCAGACAGCAGAGTAGAGACAGACAGCAGAGGAGAGACAGACAGCAGAGGAGAGGAGAGACAGCAGAGGACAGACAGACAGCAGAGCAGAGGAGAGACAGACAGCAGAGGAGAGACAGAGAGCAGAGGAGAGGAGAGACAGCAGAGGACAGACAGACAGCAGAGCAGAGCAGAGACAGACAGCAGAGCAGAGGAGAGACAGACGGCAGAGGAGAGACAGACGGCAGAGGAGAGACAGACAGCAGAGGAGAGACAGACAGCAGAGCAGAGGAGAGACAAACAGCAGAGCAGAGGAGAGACAGACAGCAGAGCAGAGGAGAGACAGACAGCAGAGCAGAGGAGAGACACACACATCAGAGCAGAGGAGAGACAGAGAGCAGAGCAGAGGAGAGACAGGCAGCAGAGGAGAGACAGACAGCAGAGCAGAGGAGAGACAGACAGCAGAGGAGAGACAGACAGCAGAGGACAGACAGCAGAGGAGAGACAGACAGCAGAGGTGAGACAGACAGCAGAGCAGAGGAGAGACAGACAGCAGAGCAGAGCAGAGGAGAGACAGACAGTAGAGCAGAGGAGAGACAGACAGCAGCAGAGGAGAGACAAACAGCAGAGGAGAGACAGACAGCAGAGCAGAGCAGAGGAGAGACTTGTTGGATGTCAGGAGGTACATTTTAAGGTTGGATACGATTATTGTCAGGTGGTCATCACAGTTTACCAGTTATTTTTACCCAGAGTCCTGGTTTTACCTACAGTAGCTACAGACTAGACTACAATCCATTATTCCCATCAGAAGTGATTAGACAGAAAATAGTCTGTTGTTGGTGGAGCTCCATAGAGAACATTAAGAGAGGAGATGTAAAACTATAAAGGAATGTTTTTTTAGGTACTTAAAACCACAAAAATATCGTCTTAAGGATCAAAGTCTTTCATTAAAACACCCGAAAAGTGTCAAATATGGGACCTTTACATTACTCTATTAAGCTTTCTATCACATGTGGCCACTGAAACTAAAAGCAGAGACTAAAACAAAGCAGCTGCAAACACTACGAGGAGGAGGAGCAGTTTATAAAGATCTAATAAAACATCTATAAAGAACTGAAGCTTCATTTCACGTCAAGTCTGGAAGCTGCTGGTTTAATCTTCAATAATGCAGCAATGTAATTAAGAAGTTATATATTAATAGTATTATTTTAGTTTATTTCATGTCAGATGTGAATGTAAAAAGCTGTTAACTCTTATATACTGTTAAGAGTTAAATTTGACCCATTTTTACATTTAATAGCTGTAAAAACATCATATATTCATTAATTAAATAATTAGCCAATTAATCAATAATGAAAATATTACAGTTTTTAATTTATCAGACTTTAGATAAACACATAAAACCTGTTAGTAGATCAGTTCATTGCTGGTTTTGGTCTTTTTTAATGAGATTTATTAACAATAATTAACTTTATATTATTATTAATTGATTAATTTTGTGATTCTGTTTATTAAACTAGTACCCTGTGAAACGAGCTCATCATCTACCGGGAACTAATATTATATCTAACTATTAATAAAACTCTACGACACACTGAACACAGTCACAGTCTAAACTATTCACACATTTATTATTTATACTAAAAACACATTTATTAATATCACCGATGTCTCGATGGTTTCCAGGCTTTAGCTTAGAAAGTCAGAGGACTGAATATTAAAAAAAAGAAGAGGGAAAATATGGAAATCACTTAATGATGCAATAATAAATCATTTCATCATCTGTGTGTATTTAACAGGATGGGAAATAAACAGCAGCCAGCAGATTAATACTGGTAAAATATGACTAAATAACTCTAAATAATGATTTATTTCAACATTAATGTGTCTGTTTCTGGCAGATTTTCACATTTTAAAAGAGTTCATTTCTCAAATATACATCCTCTACTAATTATCTTCACTTCTCATCAGCTTTACCTGTCATATAATCTCTGTTATGGTCACATCATTGTCTGATTTAAGTAAACATCACATCCTTTATTAAAGACAAATGCAGGACAATAAAATATCAATAAAGGAGGAAATGTCCAAAAACTAGATTTTAGCTCCAAAACACATCATCTGAATGTCTAATAAACTACTTTTTATTAATTTATTACATATTAATTATACTTTTCTTCCACAGTAATCTGATTTTAAACTTATTCTCCTGTTAACCTGATTAAAAATCTACATAACAGCAGCAGATAAATCCTCTATAAATCTTTATCTGAGCTTTTAACACAGGAGGGTCAAACTCATTTACATTAAAGAGCCACAAACAGAACAATCTGATCTGATGTGTGAGAAGGATCCTTAAAAAGATGGAAGGAAGGAAGGAAGCAGGAAGGAAGGAAGGATGGAAGGACGGAAGGAAGGAAGAAATGAAGAGAAGACAAGAAGGAAGGAAGGAAGGAAGGAAGGAAGACAAGACAAGAAGGATGGAAGGACAGAAGGAAGAAATGAAGGAAGGAAGGAAGGAAGGAAGGAAGGACAAATGTAAGGCAGGAAGGAAGGAAGGAAGGAAGGAAAAAACGAAGAGAAGACAAGAAGGAAGGAAGGAAGGAAGAAATTAAGGAAGAAAGGACAAATGGAAGGAAGGAAGGAGGAAACGAAGAGAAGACAAGGAAGAAAAGGAAGGAAGGAAGGAAGGAAGGAAAGTGGGCCAGATTGGACCCCTCAGCGGGCCGGTTCTGGCCCACACGCCTCATGTTTGACCCCCCTTATTTAACAGCTGTGTCATCATGTTAAAACTAACTAATATAATAAGGCATGAAACAAAGCAGCTGATTGGTTGTAATGTATGTTACGTTAACAGGAAGCAGCTGATTGGTTGTAATGTATGTTACGTTAACAGGAAGCAGCTGATTGGTTGTAATGTATGTTATATTAACAGGAAGCAGCTGATTGGTTGTAATGTATTTAATGTAAACAGGAAGCAGCTGATTGGTTGTAATGTATGTTACGTTAACAGGAAGCAGCTGATTGGTTGTAATGTATGTTATATTAACAGGAAGCAGCTGATTGGTTGTAATGTATGTTATATTAACAGGAAGCAGCTGATTGGTTGTAATGTATGTTACGTTAACAGGAAGCAGCTGATTGGTTGTAATGTATGTTACGTTAACAGGAAGCAGCTGATTGGTTGTAATGTATGTTACGTTAACAGGAAGCAGCTGATTGGTTGTAATGTATGTTACGTTAACAGGAAGCAGCTGATTGGTTGTAATGTATGTTACGTTAACAGGAAGCAGCTGATTGGTTGTAATGTATGTTATATTAACAGGAAGCAGCTGATTGGTTGTAATGTATTTAATGTAAACAGGAAGCAGCTGATTGGTTGTAATGTATGTTACGTTAACAGGAAGCAGCTGATTGGTTGTAATGTATGTTACGTTAACAGGAAGCAGCTGATTGGTTGTAATGTATGTTATATTAACAGGAAGCAGCTGATTGGTTGTAATGTATTTAATGTAAACAGGAAGCAGCCGGACTGTAAACAGACTCACGGTGAAGAGGACGAAGAAGCGCTGGTTCTTCTCCCCGACGCAGTTATTGACCCAGGGACAGTGATGGTCCATCTTACGGATGCAGCGCTTACAGATACTGTAGAAGAAGAAGAAGAAGAACATGGAAGAACTGTGACCACTTACACCTTTAACCTTTTTGTTGATTGTTGCACTATTTTATTGCTGTTTATAGTAATTTTTCATGCATGTTTCTGCCTCCAGTTGTTTCCTGCTTTAATTATTATTTTAAAAACACTAGATGAGATTTTGGACCTCTGCTCTTTATTGACACTGTCCTCTGCATAAAGGATCAGTAGAAGATAAATAAGGAGTTTTTAACTGGAAATCATGCAAAGATATTCCAGTAGAGACACACAATATTAAAATGTGTCAGTGACAAATAAGAGTTGGCAAGATGAGAAATTCAAAAATATGCAGCATCAGGTTTGTTAAAATGTACATTTAGTATTTTTGTTGGTTTTATATTATTTGAAATGACATTTGCACCATTTTTTACCAAAAGTAAGACTGAATGCTCCTGAAAATGTCAAATGGTGTAACCACAAAAGAATGATGAATATTACATATTTTATCACCAACAGTGTATTTAAGTGGACTTATACTAATAATGACTTCACTTAAAAAATGTAAATGAAAAGAAACATTTTTGGAATATTTATACATTTAATTTTAAAGCAATTGTCAATATTGAGCAGGACATATACTAAAAACAACCATTTATTTCTAAATAAGTTTTGACAGATGATGCAAAAGAGTTGCATTGCTAAAAGTGGATTATGTGTATTTCACTTTTTAGTTAACATTTATTTTTCTTGTATATAATCAGATTTTTATGAACAAAATACTGGTTACACCAATTGACACTTGGTTACATCATGTCATTGACCCATATAGAGCTGGAAATGTGCAGAATACTAATGATTAAAGGCCTGTTTCAGACAGAGGATGAACTGAACTGCTGCATAAAGGACCAGTAGAAGATAAATAAGGAGTTTTTAACTGGAAATCATGTAAAGATATTCCAGTAGAGACTCAGAATATTAATATAGAGCTGGAGATGTAGTGAATACAGGAAGAGGTCCTCTATAATGCTGCATACAGTGGTGAAACACGGGGCAAAAGTAGTGTAGAAAGTTCTGATTTCACCCAATTTTGAGGAACACCTCCACAGATCTAGCCTCTAGATGCTCCAACTGACTCACATTCAAAAAGCCTCGACTTCCCTTCAACGAGTCATGCAAAGACACTCCAGTAGAGCCCCAGATTATAAACATATAGCTGGAGATGTTTCGTCTTTTAGTGATTAAACTCGGTGCAGGTTGGAGGAGCAGCTCTGACCTGCAGTGATGAGCTCTCTCAGGTTTGATGCTGCAGCATTTGGGACATTTGTAGATGACCTCGCCCGGCTTCAGCTGCAGACTCTCCAGATACTTCTTAGTGGCGTTTCCTTTAGGAACGGCTCCCTGAGGAGAGGAAGGAGGGAAAACAGACGATGAAGAGATAAAATGGGATGAAATCTCAGTTGTGACTTAGAGCTTCTATTATTCCCTTTAACTCCTCACATACTGTTGACATTTAACAGCTGTAAAAACACAAAAAAGATGGAAGGAAGGAAGGAAGGAAGGAAGGAAGAAAAAGGAAGGAGAGAAGGAAGGGAGGAAGCAAGGAAGGAGGGAAGGAAGGAGTGAATGAGGGAAGGACGGAAGGAAGGAGTGAAGGAGGGAAGGACGGAGGGAAGGAGGGAAGGAAAGAAGGAAAGAGTGAAGGAGGGAAGGAAGGAAGGAAGGAAGGAAGGAAGGAAGGAAGGAAGGAAGGAAGGAAGGAAGGAAAGAGGGACATATGGAAGGAAGGAAGGAAAGAAGGAAGGAGGGAAAATGGTAGTAAGTAAGATAGTAAGGAAGTAAGGAAGAAAGGAAGGAAGGAAGGAAGGAAGGATGGAGGGAAAAATGGAAGTAAGTAAGTAAGTAAGGAAGGAAGGAAGGAAGGAAAGAGGGACATATGGAAGGAAGGAAGGAAAGAAGGAAGGAAGGAGGGAAAAATGGAAGTAAGTAAGTAAGGAAGGAAGGAAAGAGGGACAAAGGGAAGGAAGGATGGACTGAAGGAAAGAGCGACAAAGGGAAGGAAGGAGGGAAGGAAGGAAGTAAGGAGGGAAGGAGGGAAGGAAGGAAAGGAGGGAAGGAGGGAATGAATGAAAGGAAGGAAGGAAAAGAAGGAAAGAGGGAAGGAAGGAAGGAATGAATGAAGGAAAGAAGGAAGGAGGTAAGGAAGGAGGGAAGGAGGGAAGGATGGAAGGAAGTAAGGAAGGAAGGAAGGAAGGAAGGAGGGAAGGAAGGAAGGATGTAAGGGTTAATAACCATGGTGCTCACCGGGTCGGTCAGCATGGTGCGGAGGAAGGAAGGAAGGAAGGAAGGAAGGAAGGAAGGAAGGAAGGAAAGAAGGAGGGAAGGAGGGAAGGATGTAAGGGCTAATAAACCTCACCGGGTCGGTCAGCATGGTGCGGAGGTGTGAGGGAAGGAAGGAAGGAATGAAGGAAAGAAGGAAGGATGTAAGGGTTAATGGTGCTCACCGGGTCGGTCAGCATGGTGCGGAGGTGTGAGGGAAGGAAGGAAGGAAGGAAAGAAGGAAGGATGTAAGGGTTAATGGTGCTCACCGGGTCGGTCAGCATGGTGCGGAGGTGTGAGGCCAGCGCCAGCACCGCCAGGCTGTTGAACACGACTCCGTTGACGACGGCGTACCAGAAGCTTCTGGACGGCAGCAGCATGACGAACGTCACCACGAAGTCAGCGAAGAAGACGAGGAACCAGGTGATGAAGGCACACACCATGCCGCAGCCGTCCTGGATGAACCACACCTGCTTCGCCTCCATGTGGGAACTCCTGGCCGCCGCCGCCACCGCAGCCTCCTCCTCGTCCAGCAGGGGGCGCTGCTGCTCCACATCCCTCTGCCGGTGGCCGGAGGACATTCTGCCCTGAAGGAGGAAGGGAGGGGGTTTAATTCACTTCATTTATTTACTACTTTATTTTATGTGTATTGTCTTGGAAGGAAGGAAAGAAGGAAGGAAGGAAGGAAGGAAGGAAGGAAGGAAGGAAGGAAGGAAGGAAGGAAGGGGGGAGGACAGAAGGAAGGAAGGAAGGAAGGAAGGAAGGAAGGAAGGAAGAAAGGGGGGAGGACAGAAAGAAGGAGGGAAGGAAGGATGGAAGGAAGGAAGGAGGGACAAATGGAAGGAAGGAAGGACAAATGGAAGGAAGGAAGGAAGGAGGGACAAATGGAAGGAGGAAAGGAGGGAAGGAAAGATGGAGGGAAGGAAGGAAAAATGTAGGGAAGGAAAGAGGGAAGAAAGGAAGGAAGTAAGAAAGGACGGAAGGAAGGAATGAAGGAAGGAAGGAAGGAAGGAGGGACAAATGGAAGTAAGGAAGGATGGAAGGAAGGAAGGAAGGAAGGAAGGAAGGACGGAAGGAAGGAGGGACAAATGGAAGGAAGGAAGGAGGTACAAATGGAAGGAGGAAAGGAAGGAAGGAAGGAAAGAGGGAAGGAAGGAAGGAAGGAAGGAAGGAATGAAGGAAGGAGGGAAGGAAGGAAGGAGGGACAAATGGAAGGAAGGAAGAAAGGAAGGAAAGAGGGAAGGAAGGAAGGAGGGAAGGAAGGACGGAAGGAAGGAAGGAGGGACAAATGGAAGGAAGGAAGGAAGGAAGGAAGGAAGGAAAGAGGGAAGGAAGGAAGTAAGGAAGGAAGGAAGGAAAGAGGGAAGGAAGGAAGGAATTATTTTAGTTTGTTCTGTTTTGTTATGTCGCTTTGTCTATTATGTTATGAATATGCAAAACTCATAAATATATATATATATATATATATATATATATATATTTATGTATATATTTTAAAACCTACCTGCATTGGGAGCTTAAGTAACTGCTAGTAAATCGTAAGTCTGCTCACTACAACTAAACTAACACTGATATTTCTAGAGATAAAGATGAAGCTTCTATTAAATACTTATAATATATAAATCAGTGAAACTCTGCAGAATATAATAATAATAGTTTATTATACATTATTAGACAATATAAAGAGTTAAAGTTGATCTTACTTACTTTAAAGTGCTTCTACTTTACGACATTATCTTCTTCTTCTTCTTCTCTTCCAGCTGCTCCTCGGACTCTCTGAGCGGTTTGTGTTTCTGCTCCTCCGTCACATTTCTGTCCAGAGAGACGGTCAAAAGTTTAATTATTATTATTATAAAATATAACTACTGTCACACTTTATCAGCTCATGATGATAGAAACAGATAAACTGAACATTTATTTTATTATTTATATTTCCACTCTGCTTCATTTCAGAGGGAAATAGTATATCAGGGGGGTCAAACATGAGGCCTGTGGGCCCGAACTGGCCGGCTGAGGAGTCTAATACGGGCCACTTTCCTTCCTTCCTTCTTTCCTTAATTCCTTCCATCTTTCCTTCCTTCCTTGCTCCCTTTCTTCCTTCTTTCCCTCCTTCCTTCTTTCCTTACTTCTTTCATCTTTCCTACCTTCTGTCCTTCTTTCCTTCCCTCCTTCCTTCTATCTTTCCTTCCCTCCGTCTTTCCTTCCTTCCTCCCTTTCTTCCTTCTTTGCTTCTTTCCTTTCCTCCTTCCTTCCATCTTTCCTTCTGTCTTTCCTTCCTTCCTCCCTTTCTTCCTTCTTTGCCTCTTTCCTTCCCTCCTTCTTTCCTTCCATCTTTCCTTCCATCTTTCCTTCCTCCCTTCTTTCCCCTCATTCTTTCCTTTCTCCCTTCTTCTTCTTTCCTTCCATCTTTCATTCCTACCTTCCTTCCTTCCATCTTTTCCTTCCTTCAGATTGTTCTATTGTAGTTCTTGAGCTAAACTAACTTTGACCTCCTGTATTTCTACTTTCTTCTCATCTACATTTATTTACCTTCCAGATTAAACTGTTTACATAAAGTAACATAAAGATAAACTCATGAATGACTCAGTGAATAAATGCTTCCTAATCTCTTTGGCTCGTTTCCTTTAAAGTGTCCCAGACGTCTTTGAGACATTTTCTCCTCACATGGTTTCACATAAATAAACTGTCTGAGGCTCAAAGAGGAAAAAAAGCTCCAATATTTAACAGAAATACAAAAATTAAAGACAAAGTTATGAAGAATTAATCACATTTATGTAGCTGAACTTTAGTTTTTTCTTCTTTTCTACTCAATCTATCATCTAAAGACTTTTCACATTTATCTCTAACCTTCATAAAGTCACTTAAAACTGGCTCCACCTCTTTAAATCATTGTCCAGGATATTTTCAGCTGCTACAGTATGACACTATTAAATCCATATCTTGTGCTTGTAATTAAGTATTTTAACATTAATTAAATGGTATTAATTATGTTTAAATCTTCTAAACAGTCAGTATGAACAGGAGGAATTATTACAGCAAGAAACCCAACAATTAAATAAGCTCCTGACTGATGATTTAAAACAGAAATAAACCTTTAATATTATATATAAAGTGTTTATATGTTAAATTAAATAAGAACACATCTGTATAAACACTATGACAGCATCACACAGCCTCACATCTGTTTCATTAAACCTTAAAGCTTCATATAAACAACCACTTTAACTGAGATTAAATAGGAAACATTAATATATATAATAATAATAATAAAGGCTCATAAATATAATAACATGCATTATACAGTACAACAGCTGGTGCTAACTACAGCTTAGCCACATCAGGCTAACAGCTGTTCATCTATCTATCTATTATATAATATATATAATAACATTTATATTCTCATTCTTACACCTGATAATTAATTCATTAATTAACGCAATTAACTGTCGGGTTTCTCCCCATTAAATCACATTATAGAGATGTTTCTAGCTTCATAACGTTATAATATTAATATGTTTATTATAAGATAAACAGCTCAGAGTTAGTTTAATATAAGATGACTCACCTTTTAAATCAGACACAGGTTATTAGTCTGCTGACAGATGTTTTATTATTAATTAAACATAAACTATCCTCCTTCTTTCTTTCTCTCTGTGCAGACTGCTCCTCTTGTTTTGGGAGGAAATGACGACACGTTTTCTTC
>NW_026910621.1:0-10299 GCF_963691925.1 Scomber scombrus
CTGTTAATGATTCAATGATGAGCTTGATGAGCTGCTGAATCATCCACAGAAGAGACGAAGGCAAGCAGCTGAGCTCACATCCAAATAAGATGATAATTAATGAAGTCTACATGTCATCACCAGCATGTCAGACACACAATCATCTGGACTCACTCTGTCTCATCTCTCTGTTTCTCTGCTCTGTCACTCTCTCTCTATCTGCCTCTCTCATTGGCCGAGCTTCTGAGAGTCGAGAAAGACAGACGTGGTCTTTGACTGGAGCGGCGATGCTATCACTGCTATAGCTGCACAGGCCTCGCTTTGTTTTCCTCCTCCTCCTCCTCCTCCTCCTCCTCCTCCTCCTCCTCCCTCCTCCTCCTCCTCCGCCTTTCCCTCCTTTTGCTTTTTTTCTTTTCTTGCTCGCTTCGCCCGGGTTTCCCGTTGCGCATGGAATTTCTGAAACATGGAATAATGAGAGGTGTAAATCAAGGCAGGGAAGAAAAAAAAGAAGAAAAGAAAAAAAAATCAAAATCAGATATTCTCAGGGAAGAGAAACAAAGCGGCTTCTTTGAAAGAGGCGCAGAATGCATGATTACCTCACTAGCAGGCGTTTGTTAGTTATGGAAAAGTTGGAAGGACTAAAGGAAATTTATATCAGCGCCACAGTGGGGAAGCTTCACATGAACTTTTGCCCCCCCCAGCCCACCCACCCCCCCCTCTCTTTTCTTCCTCCTCCCTATTTATGCTGTCACATCTACCCAATGATAAATCATTCTCACTGGAGACTCTCTGCAGCTATTTCAGTTATTTGAAGCCACCCAACATTTCAAATGTCATTGTCTCGCCGGGCTAAACAAACCTGCAAGAGAAAACACTCCACAGTCCAAGTAAAGCCCCCCCCCCTCCCTTCCCACCCCCCCTCCACACCCTAAACATATGTGCACACACACCAGGAATAGAATAACTTGAGCATAGAGCGACGGGAGTATTAAACCACATGAAAGCAGAGAAAGTATCCTCTGATGGTCGTGTCTCAGCGGACGGAGAGAAAAAGATAAAGAGCAGCAGCTATATATAAATATATAAGAAAAGAAGTGAATACTAATAATAATAATAAAAGAGAGAGGCCCTGCTGTATTTACCACCATCACTCACTCCTCTGCCTATTGACTAACGCAGGCGGTGGGCAGTTAAACAGTAAACATGTTTCCATTACAGCAGCAGAAACACACTTTAGTTTTTAAATGCAGCTTTTACTGAGAAATGTTTGATGTATATATGTTGAAGTAAAGCTAGTGAAGTGATGTTTATTTGTTTGTTTATTTGTTTATTTATCCTTTTGGTTTGTTGTTGTTTCTAAAGGAGATGAAGTAAACAAGGACATATGATTATTTACTTTATTTATTATTTATATATATATATATGTGTATTTGAGCTTAATGACTGAAGTAAACTAACCTAACCTGAACTTAACCTAACTTACACTAAACATAACCTAAACTAAATTAGCCTAAACTTAACCTGACCTAAAGCAACCTTACCTTAACCTAAACTATACTAACCTAAACTAAACTAAACTGTTAAAACAAATGTTGATTCATTGATTCATTTTATTTATGGATCATCAGACACAGAGACAAAAAGAATCCAAAGGTACAAAACATGTAAAAAGTGAAAACACGTGTTTCCAACATGATCCAAAGATGTTAGAAGAACAAAGAAGCTTAACCCTACTGTTGTCCTCGAGTCAAGGAAGGAAGGAAGGAAGGAAGGAAGGAAGGAAGGAAGGAAGGAAGGAAGGAAGGAAGGAAGGAAGGAAGGAAGGAAGGAAGGAAGGGAGGAAGAAGGAAGGAAAGGAGGAAAGGAAAGAAGGAAGGGAGGAAGGAAGGAAGGAAGGACAGAGGAAAGAAGGACGGAAGGTAGGAGGGAAGGAGGAAAGAAGGAAGGAGGGAGGGATGGAGGGAGGGAGAAAGGAAAATAGGAAGGAAGGAAAGAAGGACACAGGAAAGAAGGAAGGGAGGAAAGAAAGAAGGAAGGGAGGAAGGAGGAAAGAAAAAGAGAAGGAGGGAGGGAGGGAGGAAGGACAGACGGAAGGAAGGAAGGGAAAGAAGGAAGCAAGAAAGGGCGATGGAGGAAGGAAAGAAGGAAAGAGAGAAAGGAAAGAGAGAGAGAAGGAGGGAGGACAGACGGAAGGAAGGAAGGAAGGAAGGGAAGAAGGAACAGTCCAAACAGACGGGGTCAATTTGACCCGGGAGGACGACAGGAGGGTTAAAAAGACATTCAGCATTAAAAAAAAGCCGTCATCACAGCGTAACAGCTACCGTTCCTATTTTTAGGCTTCAACTTTTTTTTTTTTTTTTTTTTCAATTTTACGCCTTTCTAAAAAAGCATAAAACACTCAACAGTGCAGCTACCTGAACGCTCCCTGCTGCTGCTGCTGCTGCTGCTGAACGTGCTGTTCACGCTACGCTTTCAATGTAAACACGCTGTAACTGTTCCACCACGTTTAGCTCACATCCTTTCATCTGTGATTCATCTTAAAACCTGCAAGTCATCAGGTGCTCCAACTACTGCAAGCCTCCGCACATTCACTTCAGCTGCAGCTTCAAACTGATGCTTTTTTTTTGGGCTCCTGATCAGTTGCCTTGCATTTGGTTTGCAAATACCAAGAATTAGCTTCGATGTTTTGGTGCAAAAACAATGAAAACATACAAAGGAAGAGAAAATACAAGTGCTACAAAAGCCAAGAAATCATAAATAATATAAAATAGACAGTTTAAAATGAAAATTAGAGTCGAATTAATTCAAAATATTGATCACACGTGCAGGTTTTTTATTCCTCCCTCCCTCCTTCTTTCCTTCCCTCCCTCCTTCCTTCCTTTCCTTCCTCCCTCCCTCCTTCACTCTTTCTTTCCTCCACCCTACCTTCCTCCCTTCCTTCATTCCTCTGTCCTTCTTCCCTTCCTTCATTTTTGGGACTATTTTCAGCTGTGGATGGATACATATTTGGTGCTGTAGTGAGTATTTCTGGTGCTTCAGTGCAGTGATGTCGCTCAGTGATGAGTTTATAATAGTTAATAGTAGAGAAATAATACAAATCACACATATTAGTTGTTAGTAGATCAATTAATTTGATGACAACAAGAAACTGTTTGATTTCAACTGTTTGATCTCTTTTTACAATCATCATGAGATATTCAACCTTCCTGTCATCCTCCCGGGTCAAATTGACCCCGTCTGTTTTGACTGTTCCTTCTTTCCTTCCCTCCTTCCTTCCTTCCTTCCTTCTGTCCTTCCTTCCTTCCTTCCTTCCTTCCTTCCTTATTTCCTTCCTTCCATCCTTCCCTTCCTTTCCTTCCTCTCTTCCTTCTGTCCTTATTTCCTCCCTCCCTCCTTCTCTGTTTCTTTCCTCCTTCCTACCTTCAATCCTCCTTTCCTTCCTTCCTTCCTTACCTCCTTCTTCCCTCCTTTCCTTCCTTCTTCCCCCCTTCCATCCTTCCTTCCTTATTTCTGCCTCCTTTCCTTCCTTCTTTCTCCCTTCCTTCCTCCTTTCCTTCCTTCTTCCCCCCTTCCATACCTCCTTCCTCCCTCCCTCCTTTCCTTCCTTTTTCCTCCATCCTTTCCTTCCTTCCTTCTTCCTCCCTTCCTCCCTCTTTTCCTTCCTACTTTCTCCCTTCCTTCCTCCTTTCCTTCCTTCTTTCTCCCTTCCTTCCTCCTTTCCTTCCTTCTTTCTCCCTTCCTTCCTCCTTTCCTTCCTTCCTTCCTTCCTTCCTCCCTTCCTCCCTTCCTTGACTCGAGGACAATCCTTAACCCTCCATAAGGAGGGGGAAAAAAGTCATATGCAACTTGTATTTTCTCCCAAAAATGATCACAACCAATTCCAGCTTCTCCCCGAGAGAGAAATGACTTCAACTGACTGAACTGCACAAACAGATAGAAATACTTTAAATGCAGTTCCCAGTTCTGTGTTAGTTATAAACACATTGTGAATCTCTTATCAGTGAAAATTCAAGAGGAAAATAAAACGCTGACATCTTTAAAACTCAACTCAGTTTATAACACAAACTTTCTCTTTATCCATTACATACTACTTTATGGTTGTAATGTGAGTTATTATTACATTGTAAACACTTCATAAATCATTAATTAACAGCTGTAAATGAGTTATAACCTAATTTCCCCATACATCAATGATGGATCACTATTTGGCAAGATGAAGATCAGCTATACTAACTGCATTTTTATCCATTTAGTGCTTCTTTTAGGGTTAAAACTGTGTGTAACTCATAAATAAATGCTCATAATTGGATGCTAAGAAACATGACGACAAAGCTAAGAATCCAATCTGACATTTAACAATGCAGATAAATATGGGATCACTATTTGGCAAGATGAAGATCAGCTTTACTAACTGCATTTTTATCCATTTAGTGCTCCTTTTAGGGTTAAAACTGTGTGTAATTCATAAATAAATGCTCATAATTGGATGCTAAGAAACATGAAGACAAAGCTAAGAATCCAATCTGACATTTAACAATACAGATAAATATGGGATCACTATTTGGCAAGCGGCTGGTCACTGTTAACCCTTTATTTTTTAGCAGCTTATTAATGATTTAGAAAGGGTTCACAACCTAATTAACAATTATAAACCACTCATAAAGCTTTTATTAGGGTAGACTTATTGTAAAGTGGTACCTAAACCTTTAAAGGCTCAGTGCATAAACACACAGGGCGGATTAGTCTATACGCTCCTTCTCACATCCTGCAGACATTAATACGAAACAGAGAGATTTGACCTATAAGTAGGTATTGTAATTTGAGTTATGAGCCTTAAAATCATCCCCCTCCTCTCCTCTTTCTCCCTCCTCCTCCTCCTCCTTTGATGAAGATTATCTATATGTATGAGTGTACACAACCAGGCCACCTCCCAGAGAGCATTTTTTAAATTCATGCTTTAAACTGGGTTATACTGGGTTATACTGGGTTATACTGGGTTATACTGGGCTAATATGTGCAGAAACTGTCACCATGAGAAATGATCTTACTTATTAGACCTCACACACATGTATTCACCTTCCTGTTGTCCTCGAGTCAAGGAAGGAAGGGAGGAAGAAGGAAGGAAGGGAGGGAGGAAGGAAGAAGGAAGGAAAGGGAGGAAGGAAGAAGGAAGGAAGGAAGGAAGGAAGGAAGGATGGAAGGAAGGAAGGAAGGAAGGAAGGAAGGAAAGGAGGAAGAAAGGAAAGAAAGAAGGGAGGAAGAATAGGGAGGAAGGACGGAGGAAAAAAGGAAGGAAGGAAGGTAGGAGGGAGGAAGAAGGAAGGAAGGAAGGAAGGAAGGAAAGGAGGGAGAAAGGAAAGAAGGAAGGGAGGAAGGAAGGAAGAAGGAAGGAAGGAAAGAAAGGAGAAAGGAAGGAAGAAGGAAGGAAAGGAGGGAGGTAGGAAGGAAGGAAGGAAGGAAGGAAGGGAGGAAGGGAGAAGGAAGTAAAGGAGGGAGGAAGGAAGGCAGGAAGGAAGGACAGGAGTTAGGAAGGAAGGGATGAAAGGAAAGGAAAGAAGGAAGGGACGAAGGAAAGGAAGGAATGAAGGATGAAGGAAGGAAGGTAGGAGGGAGGGAGGAAAGAAGGAAGGGGGGAGGGAGGGAGGAAGAAGGAAAGAAGGAAGGAAGGAAGGAAGGAAGGAAGGAAGGAAGGAAGGAAGGAAGGAAGGAAGGAAAGAAAGAAGGAACAGTCAAAACAGACGGGGTAAATTTGACCCGGGAAGATCACACATCTATTAAAAGAAAAAAGAACAGGAGGCACACACGATCTGGGATTTGCATGTTTTATGTTTTTTTTTACCTTTTTTTACCATATGCATGCTTATTATATCTCTAAATTACACCAGGAACTTCTGCTTGCAAGTATTAACATAATGCAGATGTTACAGCTCACGAGAGATGATCGATACGTTCTCCTCTGGAACAAGATCTGAATGGGAATTTAAAAATCTGAATGTTTAACGCCAAGATCAGCAAACACACATCACTGTAATGTTTTAAATCACTTCTTAAAAACACTGTTCTCAGAATATAAAACATTTGACCTCCTTTATCTTTATTCCAAAGAAGAGGAGGAGGAGGAGGAGGAGGAGGAGGGGGGGGGTTGATTTATTCTCTTATAGCTCTGGTTTCAATTCATGTCTGGTATTTTATTATTTGTTAATGAATCGTAATTTTGAAATATACCTATCAATGTGAGTGATTCATTATGTATGAATGTTACTTGCAAAACTGCAGTGCGGTTGTGTTTTTTGTGTGGAAGGAAGGAAAGGAGGGAGGGAGGGAAGAAGGAAGGAGGGAGGGAGAAAGGAAAAGAGGAAGGGAGGAAGGAAGGAAAGAAGGAGGAAAGAAGGAAGGGACGAAGGAAGGTAGGAGGTAGGGAGGAAGAAGGAAGGAAAGGAGGAAGGTAGGGATGAAGAAGCAAGGAAGGGGGGAGGGAGGGAGGGAGGGAAGAAGGAAGGAAAGAAGGAAGGAAGGAAGGAAGGAAGGAATAAGGACAGACGAAGGAATGAAGGAAGGAAGGGAGGGAGGAAGGAAGGTAGGAGGGAGGGAGGAAGGAAGGAAAGGAGGAAGGACAGACGGAAGGAAGGAAGGAAGGAAGAAAGAAAGAAGGACAGACGGAAGGAAGGAAGGAAGGAAGGAAGGAAGGAAGGAAGGAAGGAAGGAAGGAAGGAAGGGAGGGAGGGAGGAAGGAAGGAAGGAAGGTAGGAGGGAGGGAGGAAGGAGGGAAGAAGGATGGAAAGAAGGAAGGAAGGAAGGAAGGAAAGTTGGCTGAACTTTTAGCGTTAGCCACGAAGATGAGGGGTTTAAAGTTAAAGAGATGACATGTTTCCTTTGTTCATAGTCGTGTCTGTGCATATTTCCAGCAACACTGTTCGGCTCGTATCTGTCAAGTTTAGGGCGGCTGTGGTGGGCTCAGGATGTAGAGCGAGTCGTCCATTAATGGGAAGATCTTGAGGTTCAATTCCCGGCTCCTCAAGTCCACATGTTGATGTTTCCTTGGACAAGATAACTTAACCTTAAATTGCTCCCGATGGCTGCGGCAACAAAGCATGAATGAGTGAATGTGACTTGTAGTGGTCAAAAAGACTGGAAAAAGCACTAAATAAGAACAGTCCATTTAACATTTGGCTTCCAACATCAATGAAATTATGCAAACAGCGATCCAAGACTATTAACTTTAAGCTTCAGCACAGATCTACGCTGTTAGCCACAAGATAATATCACTGTCTCTTATTTTAACCTTTCATAATAGTACTTTTCTCTTAACCCTCCTGTTGTCCTCGAGTCAAGGAAGGAAGGGAGGAAGAAGGATGAAAAGGAGGGAGGAAGGGAGGAAGAAGGACGGAAAGGAGGGAGGAAAGGAGGGAGGAAGGAAGGAAGGTAGGAGGAAGAAAGAAGGAAAGGAGGGAGGAAGGAAGGGAGGAAGAAAGAAGGAAAGGAGGGAGGAAAGGAAAGACGGAAGGAAGGAAGAAAAGGGAGGAAGAAGGATGGAAAGGAAGGAAGGAAGGAAGGAAGGAAGGAAGGTAGGAGGGAGGGAGGAAAGAAGGAAGGAGGGAGGGAGGGAGAAATAAAAAGAGGAAGGGAGGAAGGAAGGAAAGAAGGACAGAGGAAAGAAGGAAGGGGGAAGGGAGGAAAGAAGGAGGGAGGGAGGGAGGGAGGGGGGGAGGGAGGGAGGGAGGGAGGGAGGGAGGGAGGGAGGAAGGAAGGACAGAAGGAAGGAAGAAAATGGGATGGAGGGAGGAAAGAAGGAAGGCAGGAAAGAGAGAGGAAGGAAAGAAAAAGAGAAGGAAGGGACGAAGGAAGGAACAGACAAGGTTAATTTGACCCGGGAGGACGACACGAAGGTTAAAAAGAAGAAAAATAGTCTTTGGGGACATGCCAGAAATGCTCCTTTTTTCATTGAAGTGGTGGAGAGTTAACAGGAAGCTAGCAGGCTGAGCAGCAAAGGGACGAAGGTCACAACAAACACACTTTAATTAGCTGCAGCTACAAGTTATGGACAGACATTGAAGAGTAAGAACCAGCATATGGGTCCAAAACATAGACTGTATATAAAATGGACGTAACATCCGTGACGTCACCCATTGGTTTGTGGACTGCTGCTTGGAAGCCAATAGTATCGGATCTGAGCAGCGCCATCTTGAAAATTTCCAGTGCATGCTGGGAAAAATAAAAACACGGATTCTACTTATATGGGCATCAGGAGGAGCATGAGGCGCCCTCCTGAACCTGTGAACCAATCAACCTGTCAATCACGACGTAGCCACGCCCTAATGCATACCCTGCTTTATCGTCACATATAAAATCAGGGAGGCCAAAATGTCCCAAATGAACATCATACTGCATTGAAGAAGGCTTTAAACTAGCGATTGAGACCATAAACACATTTTGAAAACGTTTACTGAGGTTAGAAATCAAGTGAGAAGTTGGTGAATTCTCCATTGACTTGTATAGAGACGGAAGTCCTTTTGACACCAAAACGGTCGCCCCCTGGTGGCCTTTTGATAGAATGCAGTTTTAAGTTACTTCCTCGTTGGCCTCATTTCAGAGGACCGGAACTCCCCGCCTGGTCCAAAGTGACATTTGCAGGTATGTTTACATGCAAGTCAGCCGCCTAGCCTTGCTAAATGATGCATGATTCTGCAGTTAATGTTTGTTTGGTTAAAGATAAAGTGAAAGCTAAGATGCATGTTAATGTTTGCAAGTTAGATAAAAAGGAGAGTGGTTGTTATTCAGAGTCTGTGGCTTTAGAGCGTCAGGATGCAATCAGGCTCAGTGTGACCGTCTGCTCTGCTGATGATCGAATGACACTTTATTGATTCATGCAAAAGATTTGATCTAACACTTGATTGAACTAATACTATTCCAAACAATGACTGCAAAACATGAAACCAAAGAATTAAAAATATAAATTTCTGCCCATTTGGTTTTCAGATTGATTCACAGAGCAGATTTATCATTGTAAGAGACCACAAAACATTTCAAATTTGACTTGAATTATAATCATTTTGTAATATTAAAGACACATGATACTCACATAAATGTTATTCTTACATCTCTCTCAGAAGTCATATTAAGCCATGTTTTTCATTCCATTGTGGATATTTTTGAGGGAACTTCAAACACTCAAATATTATGGTGGAAAATTGGAGCGAATCAGGTTATAATGGTCCAAGAACTATCAGGGCAGAGTTCATCAGTCACTAAAGTTGAGTAAGACCAACATAAGGTTTAACTTTATTTGCTAATTGTCTTAATGGTGGTGTGATAAAGTAGAAAACTGCATTACAAACAACTTTTATCTCCTGATTTTGTTACTAAATTTCATGCATATTGCTCCATAACTCCTCCAACTATTTCACCATGAAGGAGCATAAAGGTACAATCACATTAGCTTTTTTTTAATGTTATCTATTCTTCTATAATGTTGTCTTCCTGTTTGTGAATCTGCTGTTGTTCTTCCTTTGTTTCGGTGGATGAGTTTTTATTTAAATGGAGAGACTTAAGATAGAAGATGTTATATTACTGCAAAGCTCCTTGAGTCAAATTCGTGATTTCTGACACTGGACGATATAAATATAAATTGACTTTTGCCTGACTCCTATTGCCTCCCACTCCACATCGAAATAGGATGTGATGTCATGTTTCCAGCGTGGGTAACATATATATAAATATTGAGTAGAGAGAGAGCTGGAGTTAATCAGGAGCTCACACCGACACAGGTAACAAACTCCTGGCTTGTACAAGCTTCAGAGGAGGTGAATGTGAGCTGAATAGTAAGCGGACATATCATCAGACGTTTGGTACAAGGCGTGGTTGGATGTGTGTGTGTGTGTGTGTGTGTGTGTGTGTGTGTGTGTGTGTGTGTGTGTGTGTGTGTGGGAGGGCCGGTGGGGCGTTAAGCTCCTGCAGGATGATTGACAGGTGCCTGATCCAATTCCACAAGAGGAAAGTCAAAGTCAAGTCATTAGAGGTGTGGAGGTCCTGTAATCATAGTGGGCTGTCTGCAAGCTCGGACAGATAGCTCACTCGCTATAACTCTCTGTCACACACACACACACACACACACACACACACACACAGAAAATACACTCATACACATCAATTACTTGTCCGTCCCAATACGTGGCCTCAGTTGTAAAGTTGTATGTATGTGTGTGTGTGTGTGTGTGTGTGTGTGTGTGTGTGTGTGTGTGTGTGTGTGTGAGTGTGTGTGTGAGTGTGTGTGTGTGCGTGTGTGTGTGTGTGTATGTGTGTGTGTGTCTCTAGCATAGATCA
>NW_026910622.1:0-6274 GCF_963691925.1 Scomber scombrus
CCTGCAGTCTGTATTTACACTGTGTGCTGTTTCCTTTATATTATTTATTCATTATTTATTGATATACTGATAGTGGATTAATTATTTATTCATTATTTATTGATATACTGATAGTGGATTAATTATTTATTCATTATTTATTGATATACTGATAGTGGATTAATTATTTAATAATCCAGAATGTGATCCGGTGTCTTTTGAACACTGGGAATTATTTATTGGACTAAATGTTTCAGTATAAAAAAGGAAACGATGTAACTTGTGACTGAATGGAAATGACAGAAATGATGTAAAATATATTTTATATATTATATATTGTAACCTTCGTATCGTTCTCCCGGGTCAAATTGACCCCGTCTGTTTTGACTGTTGCTTCTTTCCTCCCTTTCTTCCTTCCTCCCTTCCTCTTTTCCTTTCTCCCTCCTTCTTTCCTTTCCTCCTTTCCTACCTTCCTTCCTTCCTCCTTCCCTTCCTTCTTCTCCCTCCCTCCCTCCCTCCCTTCCTTCTTTCCTTTCCTCCTTTCCTACCTTCAATCCTTCCTTCCTCCCTCCCTTCCATCCTCCCTCCCTTCCTTCCTTCTTCCTTCCTTCCTCTTTTCCTTTCTCCCTCCTTCCTACCTACCTTCTTTCCTTTCCTCCTTTCCTCCTTTCTTACCTTCCTTCCTTCCTTCTTTCCTTTCCTCCTTTCCTACCTTCCTTCCTTCCTTCCCTTCTTCCTTCCTCCCTCCTTTCCTTCCTTATTTCCTTTCCTTCTTCATCCCTTCCTTCCTTCTTTTCTTTCCTCCCTCCCTCACTTCCTCCCTCCCTCCCTCCCTCCCTCCCTTCCTTCCTCCCTCCCTTCCTTCCTTCTTCCTCCCTCCCTTCCATCCTTCCTCCCTTCCTTCCTCCCTCCCTCCCTTCCTTCCTTGACTTGAGGACAACAGGAGGGTTAAAAGTGTTTCTTGCTGTAAGACTTTAATATTATCCATAATAACTCTGTAAATCTGTCTAATAAAGTTGCTTTTTTTGTTTATTAGACAGATTTTTAACTAGACAATGAATCAGAAAACATTAAGAAGATAAAAGATACAGCTGCAATTTTACATTTTCCAATATATAACTTTTCCTTCCAGCCTTGTTCCTGCAGTTTTAGTGCAGATGATTTGACCTTTTTTTAATCTGGCAGTTGTTAAATGTTGCTTTAAAAATCACCACATCAAGATTTTATTTTATATTTGAAAAAACAGCTTTTCATAAATCTGATGTGACCTGTTTTCATTATTTTGTCCCACCTGCAGATCTAACAAAGCCGTCTTTAAGGATTCACCTCATCAGGACTCTCAGGTAGGTAGGTGTGTGTGTGTGTGTGTGTGTGTGTGTGTGTGTGTGTGTGTGTGTGTGTGTGTGTGTGTGTGTGTGTGTGTGTGTGTGTGTGTGTGTGTGTGTGTGTGTGTGTGTGTGTGTGTGTGTGTGTGTGTGTGTGTGTGTGTGTGTGTGTGTGTGTGTGTTAAAGGTGAGACCACATACACACCATCAGGACTTGACAAAGACCTTCCTCCTGACTCTTTGAACAAAGAGGCTGTTGTTCAACAAAGGACTGATAGGAAGGGGTTAAGAGCTCCAGGTGTGTGTGTGTAGGTGTGTGTGTGTGTGTGTGTGTGTGTGTGTGTGTGTGTGAAGGAGTGTGTGTATGTGTGTGTGTGTGTGAGGAGTGTGTGGGCACCCTGGGTCTCCATCAGTGTCTGGCTGATTGATTGGGACGTCAGCCAAGATAAAAGATCTCGTCCTCACAGCACGGCCACGCAACGCCCCGGGGAGAGAGAGGCACACTAACACACACACACACACACACACACACACACACACACACACACACACACACACACACACACACACACACACACACACACACAGATTCAGGCACTTGGATACCTGTGCTGAATACAGATCTGCCTCCTGCTCTCTGTCGGCTGTGTTTACACTTCAGGGGCTGAAGACATAAAACTCTGATGACTTAAGCTAAATTTCCATTTAATAATAATAATAATAATAATAATTAATAATGATGTATGAAGACCCACTAAATGCAAAACAAAGCCAATATAAGACCGAAAGTTGAAGACATTCATACATTATTTAAATAGGAGCTAAATCTACCTGCTGTATGAGCTCTGCAGTGTTTTATAGAAAACCGTTGATAAAGTGATGCAGAGAGTGGTGATTTTAACGTTAACCTGCTGCTGTGTATAAACATCTACCAACAATAGATTCTCTACTGTACTGTTATAAGATCCCCAGTTTGTATTTTGCCCGCAAAATTCAGATTATATACAAACAAAATCATCCAAATTATTGGAGAAAGTCGAAATCGCTAATATATATACACACACAGTGTTTTTAGTGAGCGAGCTTCTTGTTAGCTTGTGAGCATCGACTGCAAAATGTGGCGGATTTGTTCGCTTCCACTGATAGAAGCTGAGAGGACGAAAGCACAGCTCTGGTTATTTTAATTGCTTAGATACTTTATTGTCATTGCACCGATAAAACAATACAACGAAACTTGGTTCAGCAGAAATACTGTTTTATCCGTGTGTGTTTGGCAGTGAGTGGCCGGTCATTGTGGTGTTTGGCAGTGAAATGTGTTTTACGGTCGATGGCGGCAGCTAGCCGTCTCATTAGCCGTAGAGCTGCAGGGTTTGTTTCTGCAGGGTGTTTTTTCGGACGGCACAGTTTTTGTTACGTTATGCCAGTTTTTAGTTGACATTAGCGAGAGAGAGCCAAGGCAATCAGGAGAGCACCAAAACATCACTTTCATTGGATTTTCACGAAGCTCCTGTCTAAGAACCTCCAGTAAAAGTCAAGGTACGGAGGGTCTTGGGGGTCGAGTGGTTAGAGCCACATAATCCCAGCGTCCCTGGTTGAAATCCGGCCAGGGACCTCTGCTGCCGGTCTTTCCCGTCTCTCTCTCTCTCTCTCTTTCTCTCTCTCTCTCTCTCTCTCTCTCTCTCTCCCTCCCTGTTTCCTGTCAGCCTCTCTGCCCGTTAGCTCAAAAAGCCCAAAATAAATCTTTAACCCTCCTGTTGTCCTCGAGTCAAGGAAGGAAGGGAGGAAGAAGGAAGGAAAGGAGGAAGAAGGAAGGAAGGGAGGAAGAAGGAAGGAAAGGAGGAAGAAGGAAGGAAAGGAGGGAGGGAGGAAGGAAGGAAGTAAAGGAGGGAGGAAGGAAGAGAGGAAAGGAAAGAAGGAAGGGAAGTAGGAAGGAGGGAGAAAGGAAAAGAGGAAGGGAGGAAGGAAGGAAAGAAGGACAGAGGAAAGAAGGAAGGGAGGAAGGTAGGGGGAGGAAAGAAGGAATGGAGGAAGGAAAGGAAGGAAGTAAGGAAAGAAGGACAGAGGAAAGAAGGAAGGGAGGAAGGGAGGGGGATGAAAGAAGGAAGGGAGGAAGGAAAGGAAGGAAGGAAGAAAGGGGGATTGAGGGAAGAAAGAAGGAAGGGAGGAAAGAGAGAGGAAGGAAAGAAAGAGAGAAGGAGGGAGGGAGGAAGGACAGACGGAAGGAAGGAAGGGAGGAAAGAAGAAACAGTCAAAACAGACGGGGTCAATTGGACCCGGGAGGACGACACGAAGGTTAAGAAAAAAAAATTAAAAAGTCAAGGTACAGGCTGATCACTTTGTTACAGTTACGGACACATGGTGTTAGGCTACCTTTGTCGTCATGGCAACTATAATTACCACAGGGTTAAGATCAGGGGGACGATCATAGTTACACACTTTGGCCACTAGATGGCATCTGTCACTCAAACATTACTATATGTATGTATGACTTCAGCAGATTCAGGTAATATCTAATATTTTAATAGTTACGTTAATCTCAAATTCACTCACTGGCCAATAAAAATGATGAATGCAAATAGCTTCGTAATAGTTGCATACAGAACCTTTAACACAGAGATATTAAATGATGCCTTCAATGTAAAATTACATACAGCCCAGTTTGATCTCAAGTGGGTCAGACCAGTAAAACCATTGCATAATATCCTATAATAACCTAAATATAGTATAGTAGTCCTTTTAAATCTGAACCATGTTACAAGTCAGAAATCTCAAGTTGGACGTCAACAGGAAGATCAGAAGCCTTGACTGTGAACGGAGAGTGAGAATTAGTGAGAATAAGCATTTTATGTACAGTCTGAATGATAGATACAAACAAATAATAAATAGTAATTGTTTGTTTTGGGGTGTTTTTATGCACAGAAGTCGACGGCACACAGGATTAATATATATCAGGCTTTAGATAAACTCATAATACTCATTATTAATCAGTCGATTGTTGGTTTTTAGATCCAAAAATGAGATTTAATGACATGATCATTAAGTAAAGTTTGATTAATCTTATGGAGAAAGGACATTCACAATCACTATTTCACATTTGAATGCTGATTTTTTCATTTAATTTAATTTTTGTAGCTCAGTAGGTCAAATTTGTACATTTTCATATATAAAAATGTGCATCAGCTGCACAAAAAATAGAAAAATGATGCATTTAATTTCCATTTTTATATACTGTGGGTCACATTAGGAAAAGTTGAGCTAATATAAATGTTTATATGGTGTTTTTACAGCTCTCAAATGAAAAAATAGTCAAATTAAACCCTGAACAGTCTGGGTTAAAGACAAAATAATGTTTTATTATTAGATCCCATCTCTTGTTTTTGTGTCATTTTCATCTCATAACCCCTAAAAGTCAATTTTTTTCTATATCTAAATTGTTTGTGTCCTATATTTTAACATTTAAATCATCCTCCATGTATATAAACTCTTTAAAAAATGTCTAAAAAGTCTCAGTTGTGTCTCATTTAACACACACGCTGCAGTTCCGTGTTTGGCCTGCAGGGGCTGCTGCTGGAGTATCTTTCTCTTCCTTTTCTGCCTCTCAGCTCTCCTCCTCATTCACCCCCCCCAAGCTTAGACACTTTCACTCTGCTTTTTTTTTTCTTCTTTTTTCTCAGAGGCCACTTTATCATTCTCTTTATCACCCTCTCCCTCCCTCCCTCTCTCTCTCTCTCTTTTTTTGGACTTCCTCTTTGTTTGTGAGAGCTGTGGACTCACACCAGACTCCGACCCTCCACCTCTTCCATCTTTCATTGATTTGAACTTGTGTCTCCCCTCTCTCTTCTTCCTCCTCCTCCTCCTCCTCCTCCTCCTCCTCCTCCTCCTCCTCTCACTCTTTCTGGCTCCTCCATTCATTTTTTAAACCTCCCTCCCTCTCTCCCTCCTTCCTCTCTGATCATACAGTAGAGAAGCTGTTTGAAGTGTCTGACATCTCTATCAGAGAGCAGCGAGGAGTTTGTCTACAGGGAGAAACAGCCTTGAATATATTTTGCAGCTGCTTTAACACATACAGGCAAAACATTAACAGTATTAATCAGAATATATGAAGTCCTGCAGGGTCCAGAATCCAGACTCCTCATATGAACATTAATATCTGCATACCTGCTGGAAAAAACCTTCAAACTTTTACATTTATATGTCACGGAAAAACTACTGGTTACAGTATAGTTCACACACTTTCTGGCACTTTTTTAAAACCTGTGTTTATTATTATGTTTGAAGATAAATCAGTGAGCACTTTATTAAGAACACCTGTGTAATTTAATGTAATAAAATACAGCAGCTCTGCCATAAATTCAACTTTTATTAAACTTTTACTTCATTAGTTGTCGTTCACATTGTTAAAAAGCTGATAATTCTACTTCATGTTTATTAATCAGATGGTATAGTGACTATAGTGCATTATATTGAAGTGTTCCTCATATTTTGCACCCATCATGTATGTTAAAATATCAGTAACAACATTTTAGAACAGGTTACTTTTGGCTTTAATTGGCTTAATTACGAACTAGTTATATGAAGCGCTGCACACTGTATCTGTAAAATAAAGCATGGTTACATCAGCATTTTAAAATGATGATTAATGGATTACCTCACAGGAAGAAGAAAGTTTTGGTGACATTTGACCTGCAAATTTGTGCCGTTGACTTGTAGAGATCCGTCTTGATGGGAGGGACGGAGACCTGAAGAGTCCGAATCTACATGAAGCTTCACTTTTATTTAACCTCCTCTGTTAAAGTAAAAACTGTTGCACATAAAAAGACAATAGTTTGTAGACACATATGAGGAAGTCAGTGGTACAAATACAATAAACTGTGAGAGCTTGGGCGGCTGTGGCTCAAGAGGTAGAGCGGGTCGTCCTCCGATTGGAAGATCGGCGGTTTGATTCCCGGCTCGTCCAGTCTACATGTCCA
>NW_026910623.1:0-1000 GCF_963691925.1 Scomber scombrus
TGCTGAGCAACAAAGATTAACATTACTAGAGGCTGGTGGAGATGCAACAATAACAAACATGCATATATACTGTCGCATATATGAGTGCTGGACGTTGCATGTAGGAGATAAATATCACTTCCTGTGTCCATATATGGTGTTAATAGAAAACATGAACTAAACATACATTGTGTTGCTGCATATCAAATGTAGACTGCACATGCTGACTTCCTGTTGCCAGTAGGTGGTGCTACACAAATGAACCATTAATGCAATGATACATTTAGTGGAGGTCGCCTAACATGCATTGTAATGAATATCAAACAATGCACGAAGCAGTTAAATATTATAATATGTAATGATGTGAAAATATCCTGTATTCACTATGTGGCGCTAGAGAACACCCACTAACTATACATCATGTTGCTGTATATCATGTGTAGACCAACCCATGTAAATGTCATGTAAGTGAGATGATGAAGACTATGAGTCATTAAGGTTTTTAGGCTTTTCTGACCAAATTTGAGTTGGCATCAATCGTTGAAATACACCGCCTGTAACTTCCTGTTGCCAGTAGGTGGCGCTGTGACTATGACTCAGTATTGACACATGTTTATGTTCAGGCTGGGACTCTTATCAAGCATGATACATTTGGGTTATATTGGATAATGCACATTCAGATTACATCGACCAAATTTGAAGTCACTCTGGTTAAATCTCTAAGAGGAGTTTATTAAAATATATAAACATTGCACTGTAAATTCAAAATACCTGACTTCCTGTATACATGTGCCTACTAAATGTGGTACATGTACATGAAAGCTAAACTATAACATCTAACATTTCACCACTTTTGATGCATGTGCAATGTTTCGGGAGCTTCCGAGCACCTTTATCCACTTAAAAAATGGGATTAATTTGGACAAATAATAACAATAATTCCTAAAAATGAGAATATCCATGTGCAAAAAATGTATTTCAACACCTTTACTGATGAAATGTTGTCTAAATACTCAAATAA
>NW_026910624.1:0-2500 GCF_963691925.1 Scomber scombrus
CAAAACAAATTATTTTCCAAAAGATTTCAGTGTTATGAATTCAGCGGTTTAAACTCTCATTTCAGCTGCAGTGTTTTTGTTTTTCAGTGCAGATTGTGCAGTTTGTGTAGTTTGTGCAGATTGTGCAGTTTGTGTGCAGATTGTGCAGATTGTGCAGTTTGTGCAGTTTGTGTAGTTTGTGCAGATTGTGCAGATTGTGCAGATTCTGTGCAGTTTGTGCAGATTGTGTGCAGATTGTGCAGTTTGTGCAGATTGTGCAGATTGTGTAGTTTGTGTGCAGATTGTGCAGATTGTGCAGATTGTGCAGATTGTGCAGTTTGTGCAGATTGTGCAGATTGTGCAGTTTGTGTGCAGATTGTGCAGATTGTGCAGATTGTGTAGTTTGTGCAGATTGTGTGCATCAGTGTGTGAACAGAGCTCTTCTATATTTTCTAAGTGGCTGAAAGTTGTGATGTAGATTTCTCTTCCTGCCTTCTGTCCGCGCTCCTTTATGCGTCTGACTCTCCTTTATTACAGAAATAAAACTTCCTGTTGGACCAAACTGAACCTCTGACTCTGTTCTTTATTATTCTGTAAATCTATATATCTGTAGGAAACCACGACTGAACATCTCCTACCATCCACTCTAATTCCAGTTTAAAAGTTTATCCTTTAACCCTCCTGTTGTCCTCAGGTCAAGGAAGGACAGGAGGAAGGAAGGAAGGAAGGAAGGAGAGAAGGAAGGAGAGAAGGAAGGAAGGAAGGAAGGAAGGAAGGAAGGAAGGAAGGAAGGAAGGAAGGAGGGAAGGAATGAAGGGAGGAAAGAAAGGAGGAAGGAAGGAAGGAAGGAAGGAAGGAAGGAAAGGAGTATGGACGAAAAGAGGAAGGAATTAAGGAGAGAATGCAGGGAGGAAGGAAAGGAGGAAAGAAAGGAGGAAGGAAGGAAGGACAGTAGGGAAGGAGGAGGGAGGGAGGGAGGAAGGAAAAAAGGAAGCAAGGAAGGATGGAAGGAAGTGAGGAAAGAAGTATGGAAGGAGGAGGGAGCAAAGAAACAAAGGAAAAAATAAGGAAAGAGGGAGGAAGGGAGGAAGGAAGGAAGGAAGGAAGGAAGGAAGGAAGGAAGGAACAGTCAAAAGAGACGGGGTCAATTTGACCCGGGAGGACGACAGGAGGGTTAAACACAAATAGATATTTATATAGATGATGCTGTTTCTTGTGTATATAATATAATATATTCTATTGTCTGTTCTGCACTGTGTAGATGTAAATATGTTTCTTTATTTAAATACCTAAAGTATAATTTACACTCAAATTTCTATTTCTATTCTTATTTTGTGCACATACCTAGATTAATGAGACTCTCACCTGTTAGAGAACTGAACTGTTTAATAAAAAGCTGTCCATATTAAAGCTCCATATTTAATAATCATATGAACAGCAGCTCTCACAGCAGATATCTGCGTCTCCTGAGGATCCGTACTGAGCTCGCTGCTCTGCTACTAAATATAAATCACCTCATGCTCTCGTCCATCTGCCGGTCTCTACATGTACGCTGATGACATCGCTCTCTCTCCACATGTACGCTGATGACATCGCTCTCTCTCCACATGTACGCTGATGACATCGCTCTCTCCACATGTACGCTGATGACATCGCTCTCTCCACATGTACGCTGATGACATCGCTCTCTCTCCACATGTACGCTGATGACATCGCTCTCTCCACATGTACGCTGATGACATCGCTCTCTCCACATGTACGCCGATGACATCGCTCTCTCCACATGTACGCCGATGACATCGCTCTCTCCACATGTACGCCGATGACATCACTCTCTCCACATGTACGCTGATGACATCGCTCTCTCTCCACATGTACGCTGATGACATCGCTCTCTCCACATGTACGCCGATGACATCGCTCTCTCCACATGTACGCCGATGACATCGCTCTCTCCACATGTACGCTGATGACATCGCTCTCTCCACATGTACGCTGATGACATCGCTCTCTCCACATGTACGCCGATGACATCGCTCTCTCCACATGTACGCCGATGACATCGCTCTCTCTCCACATGTACGCCGATGACATCGCTCTCTGCACATGTACGCCGATGACATCGCTCTCTCCACATGTACGCAGATGACATCGCTCTCTCCACATGTACGCAGATGACATCACTCTCTACATCCATGCATCACACATACAGCACGTAAACTCACTGAAGCTTTAACCAGTAAATCCAACAGTCGGATTCAGTCATGTTTTAACCTTCGTGACGTCCTTCCTCCCTCTTTTCCTTCCTTCTTCCTCCCTTCCTTCCTTGACTTGAGGACAACAGGAGGGTTAAAGGTAGAAAACTACAGTTAATGACGATGTTATTGACTTTAAATGGTAAATATGTGTTTTTAGTTTGTTAGTGAGAGTTTAAATGTTAGAGGTAAAACTTCTTAGAGCTGAAACAGTAAAGAGTAAGTTTCAGACGGCAGCAGAGTGAAAGCTGAATGTTATGTAACAG
>NW_026910624.1:5000-10799 GCF_963691925.1 Scomber scombrus
CTCTGAGTGTGGACCCTTCGTCTATATTCTGTCCCTCTGAGTGTGGACCCTTCGTCTATACTCTGTCCCTCTGAGTGTGGACCCTTCGTCTATATTCTGTCCCTCTGAGTGTGGACCCTTCGTCTATATTCTGTCCCTCTGAGTGAGGACCCTTCGTCTATATTCTGTCCCTCTGAGTGAGGACCCTTCGTCTATATTCTGTCCCTCTGAGTGTGGACCCTTCGTCTATACTCTGTCCCTCTGAGTGAGGACCCTTCGTCTATATTCTGTCCCTCTGAGTGAGGACCCTTCGTCTATATTCTGTCCCTCTGAGTGTGGACCCTTCGTCTATATTCTGTCCCTCTGAGTGTGGACCCTTCGTCTATATTCTGTCCCTCTGAGTGTGGACCCTTCGTCTATATTCTGTCCCTCTGAGTGAGGACCCTTCGTCTATATTCTGTCCCTCTGAGTGAGGACCCTTCGTCTATATTCTGTCCCTCTGAGTGTGGACCTTTCGTCTATATTCTGTCCCTCTGAGAGTGGACCCTTCGTCTATATTCTGTCCCTCTGAGTGTGGACCCTTCGTCTATATTCTGTCCCTCTGAGAGTGGACCCTTCGTCTATATTCTTCCCCTCTGAGTGAGGACCCTTCGTCTATATTCTGTCCCTCTGAGTGTGGACCCTTCGTCTATATTCTGTCCCTCTGAGTGTGGACCCTTCGTCTATATTCTGTCCCTCTGAGTGTGGACCCTTCGTCTATATTCTGTCCCTCTGAGAGTGGACCCTTCGTCTATATTCTTCCCCTCTGAGTGAGGACCCTTCGTCTATATTCTGTCCCTCTGAGTGAGGACCCTTCATCTATAATCTGTCCCTCTGAGTGAGGACCCTTCATCTATATTCTGTCCCTCTGAGTGTGGACCCTTCGTCTATACTCTGTCCCTCTGAGTGTGGACCCTTCGTCTATATTCTTCCCTCTGAGTGTGGACCCTTCGTCTATATTCTGTCCCTCTGAGTGTGGACCTTCGTCAGGGTCGGGTGAAGCTGAACGACTCTGCTGCTGTTAATAGGATTAAATGTTCGACTTGGCTGCAAATCCATTTTCAATTTACATTCATAATCACTGCAGTCATTAAAACACTGCAAACTTATTTCATTATTCTACTTTACCTCCTGATTTACTCCCAGGTTTCCTTCTACTTCTGTCTTTCTCCTCCCAACTTCTTCTTTTCTTTCCTTTTCTACCTGAATATTTTATCATTTCACTAAAACACATGGCAATAGATACGGAGATAATCTGACCCAGAAAAGCCTCAATGGACAAACATTTGGCGCATCTATACAAATATTTGTGGTGTTTTTATAAGATGTTAAATGTTAAAACGGGTCAAATTAGACCTGAACCGTATTTAAAGGGTTAAATGCATCCTTCTTTCTTTCCTTCCCTTCCCTTCCTTTCCTTCCTTTCCTCTCTCCTTCTTTCCTTCCCTTCCTTCCCTTCCCTTCCTTTCCTTCCGTTCCTTTCCTTCCCTTCCCTCCCTTCCCTTCCTTCCTTCCTTCCCTCTCTCCTTCTTTCCTCTCTCCTTCCCTCTCTCTCTGTGCTTCATATACATGCTGGTTATGTGTCCTGCAGTGACTCTGATGATGTTTCTGTGTGTTTCAGTGTTAACAGTGTTGTGCTGCAGTGTGCTGAGCAGAGCAGGTAAATAAACACTTTCACTTTAACACGTCTGCTGACTGGAGATCAGCCTCAGACAGGAAATGACCTCGTGTTATTAGTGTTTGATCACTTAACTGCATCTTTATTCAGATATATTTTGACCTAACCATCAGCCGTAACAGTAGAATATATCCAGTGGTTTTATGGTTACTGTGGTTACCACTGGACATATTCTACAGTACTGGATAAATAGTTTAAGCCTCCTGTCGTCCTCCCGGGTCAAATTGACCTCATCTGTTTTGACTGTTCCTTCTTTCCTTCCTTCCTCCCTCTTTCTTTAGTTTTTCCTTCGTTCTTCCCCTCCTTCCCTCTTTCTTTCCTTCCTTCCTTGCTGTAATGAGCAGAACTGTTTCACTCTTTGCTGTGTTTTTCAGAGAAGACGTTGACCTGCGACCTGGAGACATCAACACAGAAGCTCTACTGTGGTACGAACCTCTGAACCTCTCTGAACCTCCGAACCTCTCCGAACCTCTCCGAACCTCTCCGAACCTCTGACCCTCTCTGAACCTCTGAACCTCTGAACCTCTGAACCTCTCTGAACCTCTGAACCTCTGACCCTCTCTGAACCTCTGAACCTCTCTGAACCTCTGAACCTCTGAACCTCTCTGAACCTCCGAACCTCCGAACCTCTCCGAACCTCTCCGAACCTCTCCGAACCTCTCCGAACCTCTCCGAACCTCTGACCCTCTCTGAACCTCTGAACCTCTGAACCTCTGAACCTCCGAACCTCTCTGAACCTCTGAACCTCTGACCCTCTCTGAACCTCTGAACCTCTCTGAACCTCTGAACCTCTGAACTTCTCTGAACCTCTGAACCTCCCAACCTCCCAACCTCCGAACCTCCGAACCTCTGAACCTCCGAACCTCCGAACCTCTGAACCTCTGAACCTCTGAACCTCTGAACCTCTGAACCTCCCAACCTCCAAACCTCTGAACCTCTCTGAACCTCTGAACCCTAACCCCTCTGCAGGTTACGGTCTCATCGTGGTTCAGAACGTAGCAGTGAGTCATCGGGAAACGGAGTCGTGTGTCAGCGGCGTTCGTCCAGATCGACTCGATCCTCCTCTCTGCTCCTCGACCCCCGTCCTCCACATTGCCCAGCACAGGTACGATGTCACATGACCTGATTATTATGGTCTGTATCTCTGTCAGGTGATTATTATTATTATGGTCTGTATCATAGCCTGTATATAAGAAATGGACGTCACATCTGTGACGTCACCCATTGGTTTGTGGACTGCTGCTCGGAGGCCAATAGTATCGGATCTGAGCAGCGCCATCTTGAACATTTCAGGTGCATGCTGGGAGAAATAAAAACAGGGATTCTACTTATATGGGCATCAGGAGGAGCATGAGGCGCCCTCCTGAACCTGTGAACCAATCAACCTGTCAATCACGACGTAGCCACGCCCTAATGCATACCCTGCTTTATCGTCACATATAAAATCAGGGAGGCCAAAATGTCCCAAATGAACATCATACTGCATTGAAGAAGGCTTTAAACTAGCGATTGAGACCATAAACACATTTTGAAAATGTTTACTGAGGTTAGAAATCAAGTGAGAAGTTGGTGAATTCTCCATTGACTTGTATAGAGACGGAAGTCCTTTTGACACCAAAACGGTCGCCCCCTGGTGGCCTTTTGATAGAATGCAGTTTTAAGTTACTTCCTGGTTGGCATCATTTCAGAGGACCAGAACTCCCCTCCTGGTCTGTATCTTTGACAGATGATTATTATTATGGTCTGTATCTCAGGTGTAACGGGAGACACAGGTGTTCAGTCCGGATGGATCTTTGTCACTCAGCCAGACCCTGCAGCAGCAGGTGTGTCTGGATGGAGACGACTTACAACTGTGTTCATGGCAGTAAGTATCACTCATAATACTGCAGTACTTTTACTGATGTTTTTTTCTAACAATGGTTATTAAGATTAATATCTTTATCTTAATAACCATTGTTAAGATTAAGATGAATATGAATAATGTTGTGAATGTGTTCCTTGTTTCAGAGATACATTATGTGTGTCAGAAACACAGAGCTTCACTTTACTGCGGTGAGTTTTTCTTCTTAAGTCTCTGATCTATCAAACATCTTTAACCTTTGTGTTGTCTTTCCTCCCTCCCTCCTACATTCCTTCTTTCCTCCCTCCTTTCCTTCCTTCTTCCTTCCTTCCTCCCTTCTTCCTTCCTTCCTTCCTTCCAGTTCCAGATGAACTGGATTTCCTTTGTGCTGCTAATACATCATGAATCTCATTTCCTAACTTTGCTCCTGTGTTTGTTTTCAGGACGTCAGGTGATCAAAGTGTTGATGGCGAACTACGGCAGGACCAGTAAATGGGTCTGTAGGTACAGCGCCCCCCACAGGCAGCCGCCCAACACCGGCTGCACCAACCCCGACAGTCTGAAGGTGATGTCACAAAGGTGAGCCTCAGCCGACGGTCTGAAGGTGATGTCACACAGGTGAGACTCAGCCGACGGTCTGAAGGTGATGTCACACAGGTGAGCCTCAGCCGACGGTCTGAAGGTGATGTCACACAGGTGAGACTCAGCCGACGGTCTGAAGGTGATGTCACACAGGTGAGACTCAGCCGACGGTCTGAAGGTGATGTCACACAGGTGAGACTCAGCCGACGGTCTGAAGGTGATGTCACACAGGTGAGACTCAGCCGACGGTCTGAAGGTGATGTCACACAGGTGAGCCTCAGCCGACGGTCTGAAGGTGATGTCACACAGGTGAGACTCAGCCTCTCTGATCTTTATGACACTAATCTGTGCTGACTCTCTTCAGGTGTGATGGAAAACACAAATGTTCGGTCCGAGCATCGAACCACATCTTTGCCAACGTTTGTCCCGGGACCCGGAAATACCTGCAGTACTCGTACACCTGCGTAGATCCTGGTACTGTTCAGTTCATGACTCAGAATCAGTCCAACACTGTATGTTAAATATGATGCGTTGTTATAATCAGTGTTGGGGAGGAACTAGTTCCATATAACTGTGTTTATTATTTAACCTCCTGTCGTCCTCCTGGGTCAAATTACCCCGTCTGTTTTCACTGTTCCTTCTTTCCTCCTTTCCTTCTTTCCTTCCTCCATCCCTCCTTCTCTCTTTCCTCCCTTCCTTCTTTCCTTCCTCCATCCCAGGAAAGGAAGGAAGGAAGGAATGAGGGAAGGAAAGAAGGAGGGAGGGAGGAAGGACAGACAGAAGGAAGGAAGGGAGGAAAGAACGAACAGTCAAAACAGACGGGGTCAATTTGAACCGGGAGGACGACACGAAGGTTAATGTTAATGTAGGACTATATTATTTGTTCATATGTAAATGATTTGTTGTGTTTTTGCAGGAAACTGAGGAAACAGCAGAACTTCAGCATCGTTTGATTCTTATTGAAACTAAAAGAGCTGAAGACGGTTTCATGTCCATCAGAGGTGCAAAGATCTGGACTGGATCTAAAGTCAGTGAGGAAAGAAGGAAGGAAGGAAGGAAGGAAGGAAGGAAGGAAGGAAGGAAGGAAGGAAAGAAGGAAGGAGGAAGACTTTGACTCATCACTGCTCTGCATTAACCCTTTAACTCTTTCTGTTCATTCCACCTGCTGAATAAAGTGCTGCTGCTCATTACCTTCATTTACGACTCAACTGCTTCCTCGTTATGATCCACTTCATATTTCTATAGTTCACTGATCTCTGCTGCTGCATGTCTCAGGTTCCTCTCCTCATTAACACACCTGACTCTGATCATTAACTCTTAACGAGCTTCAGCTGCTTGATAGTTAATAATCACAATCAGGTGTTTTAATGTGGAGAGAAACCTGAAACATGCAGCAGCAGCTTAGAAACCTCTGAAGAACATCAGGGAACAAACAACCAGGTACGTTCACTTAAATATGATCATTAACAACATTATTACTAAACAATAAATAAAACAATAAATACAACAATAAACTATTAACTATTCATTTCACTAAAACACATAATAGATACGGAGATAACAGAATATAAAGGGTTAATGATGCTGAGTGCAGGATCAGCGCCACCTGCTGTTTATCTGCGTTTAACAAACACTGAGTTCAGTTTATTTTGAGGCTTTTGGTGTAAAAGTGTCTCCTGGT
>NW_026910625.1:0-2500 GCF_963691925.1 Scomber scombrus
GAGGAAAGAGGAGGATGATGGAGGTGAAGAAGTGCTGGATGTGTCAGTTTGTGGCGGTGATGAATGAATGAACCTCTGACTGCTGTACTTTGTATTAAAATCTGTACATTTCATAATCTGTAAGTGTTAATATTAAGGAAAATATGCTGAGAAGAAAAAGCTTAAAGGCCAACAAGCCTGACAGCCAATCAGAATCCTTCCTATAAACCATACAGCAGCCTGACAGCCAATCAGAATCCTTCCTATAAACCATACAGCAGCCTGACAGCCAATCAGATTCAGAGGTGATTTCTTTAGAGAGGTTTGTCTCTCTTTATTATACAAAGATGCTGGAGCTTTGTTCTCTATTATAATGTGATATAAATCTTCTCATGTTCAGATGTGAGCTCATTATTGTTATAGTTATTAGGGATGTCCGATATTATCGGCCGATATTTACTTAAAAATGTAATATCAGGAAGTATCGGTATCAGGTTTTTATAACCGATGTTTGTTCTGTAGGCTTCAGTATTTCCGAGCCTGCATGAATGCAGCATGAGACGTTTACCGACGCTTGATGACGTTTAACAACAACAACACGCTAGACTCATGGGTCGCTAACCGTGGCTAACCGTGGCTAACCGTGGCTAACCGTAGCTAACCGTGGCTAACCGTGGCTAACAAGTTCATAGCGTCCACCGCCATGTACACGAACACACAAACAGAAGGTTTACCTCCTCGTTGTCGTTTTCTCTGTTATGCTTTCGGAGAGTCGCCTCTGTGACGTCACCATCAGAAGGTCCGGTGGGTCCTATCTGGGTCCTATCTGGGTCCTATCTGGGTCCTATCCAGGTCTTATCTGGGTCCTACCTGAGTCCTACTCTGCAGAGTCTGGTGGGTCCTATTTGGGTCCTATCTGGGTCCTATCTGGGTTCTATCTGGGTCCTATCTGGGTCCTATCTGGGTCCTATCTGGGTTCTATCTGGGTCCTATCTGGGTCCTATCTGGGTCCTATCTGGATCCTATCTGGGTCCTATCTGGGTTCTATCTGGGTTCTATCTGGGTCCTATCTGGGTTCTATCTGGGTCCTATCTGGGTCCTATCTGGGTCCTATCTGGGTTCTATCTGGGTCCTATCTGGGTTCTATCTGGGTCCTATCTGGGTCCTATCTGGGTCTTATCTGGGTCCTATCTGGGTTCTATCTGGGTCCTATCTGGGTCCTATCTGGGTCCTACTCTGCAGAGTCCGGTGGGTCCTATCTGGGTCAATATCGAGCATCCCTAGTTTTTAGTAATTAAGCAAATGTTGGGATTTATAACTTTATATCTACTAAACATCATGTCATCTTTTTACTTGTTGCTGTGTCATATCTTTCAAATCTTCTGGTTTATCTTTAAGTTTCTATCCACAAACACTAATCATCTCAATAAGTTTAACCTTTGTGTCGTCCTCCCGGGTCAAATTGACCCCGTCTGTTTTGACTGTTCCTTCTTTCCTTCCTTCCTTCCGTCTGTCCTTCCTCCCTCTCTCCTTCTCTCTTTCCTTCCTCCCTTCCTTCTTTCCTCTGTCTTTCTTTCCTTCCTTCCTCCCTTCCTCTTTTCCTTTATCCCTCCCTCCTACCTTCCTTCCTTCTTTCTTTCACCGTCCTTCCTTCCTCCCTTCCTCTTTTCCTTTCTCCCTCCCTCCTATTTTTCTTTCCTCCCTCCCTCCTACCTTCCTTCCTTCCTCCATCCCTCCTTCTGTCATTCCCTCTTTCTTTCTTTCCTTCCTTCCTTCCTTCCTTCCTTCCTTCCTTCCTTCCTTCCTTCCTTCCTTCCTCCCTTCCTTCCTCCCTCCTTCCTTCCCTCTTTCCTTCCTTCCTCCTTTCCTTATTACTTGTTTACTGAAATAACTGGACACCACTGCCAACCTGGAAGAAAGAAAAGAAAGAAAAAAAGGTAAAAAGAAGAATTTGTCTTTTGAGTCTGCAAAGCTTTTGAAATGTGTAAAAAAAAAAAAAAAACATTTAAAAAAGAACAAAGCTTTCTATTGCTGCTTTTTTGGCATTTTCAGAGCTGCAAAGTGACACAGAGGAGAAGAAGTACGAGTGAGCGGCTCAAAACAAGTTGACTGATTGACTGATTGACGCTGTGGAGTTTATTGTTGAGCAGCCAGTTGGCCGCACGGCTCCCACTAAAAACTTGGCTCCAGCAGAGACAGCTGTATTGGAAAATGCAGCGTGTGCCAACTGTGATAATATCTGTGTTCTCTGTGGAGTTTCATTGTGAGGACGTGTTTTGTGTGAATTTGGTGGCCCCTGCACCCCCGTCTGCAGGCGTTCATGCTCCAAACAGCATCCAGACTCATTCACAGGCGGCTCGCTGCTGCTGCTGCTGCTGCTGAGACGAAGCACGGAGAGAAAAAAAAATAAAGTTTTCACAAGAACTGTTTCATGTTTTATTTGAGGTGTTCATGTGGAAAATGAGTCAGACACATAAAAACCTTTTAGAATAAGACTTAAATGTTCATTAACACAGAAGAA
>NW_026910625.1:7500-28956 GCF_963691925.1 Scomber scombrus
GTTACGATGTCGTACAAACCTGCTGCTAAAAACTCAAATTACACCAGTGTTACTTTATATCTCGACAGCAGCAGCACATTTCTGCCTTTTAAAAAAAATTATTTTCATTTTTTTAAAAGGTGATGATTTAAGCTGTCTGGTTGCAGAGCAGTTTAACAATAGCTTTATAATAATATTTCAGAAAACTCAAGAAAAACATCCTGGACCAGGCCTGTAAAGTGCTCTGAGTGTTTGTGCCTTTTGTGTGTGGCTCAGTGAAGGTAACCATTTAATCTGGCATATTTCGAAGCAGCAGAATAATAATATTTCAGCGTGGTCTTTCTTAATAGCGGGGGGAGAACAAAAGGCTGCAGGCCATTCATGCGGCTGACGGCTTACTTTGACACCGGCTGCTCCGGGCTCGGCGGGGCATCGCAGGAGGAGTCGGAGAGGAGGGTTTTTTTTAGACGAGCTGCTGCTCAAACGCTCTGACAGGGAATCATTAGCCGGTCCTGCGGCTGCTGCAGGTCACGAGTTTGATCCTGCTGAAGTTTCCTCGAGCAAGAAACCTACTTTTATTCCTCAGGTAGAAACTGGAAGAGTCATAGTTACACACATCCAGCAGCAGGTAAAGACCAGAGACTGTATATAAGAAATGGACGTAACATCCATGACGTCACCCATTGGTTTGTGGACTGCTGCTCGGAGGCCAATAGTATCGGATCTGAGCAGCGCCATCTTGAAAAGTTCAGGTGCATGCTGGGAAAAATAAAAACAGGGATTCTACTTATATGGGCATCAGGAGGAGCATGAGGCGCCCTCCTGAACCTGTGAACCAATCAACCTGTCAATCACGATGTAGTCACGCCCTAATGCATACCCTGCTTTATCGTCACATATAAAATCAGGGAGGCCAAAATGTCCCAAATGAACATCATACTGCATTGAAAAAGGCTTTAAACTAGCGATTGAGACCATAAACACATTTTGAAAACGTTTACTGAGGTTAGAAATCAAGTGAGAAGTTGGTGAATTCTCCATTGACTTGTATAGAGACGGAAGTCCTTTTGACACCAAAACGGTCGCCCCCTGGTGGCCTTTTGATAGAATGCAGTTTTAAGTTACTTCCGCGTTGGCCTCATTTCAGAGGACCAGAACTTTGACCCAGAACAGCCTCAAGGGACAAACATCTATACAAAAGAAGATTGTATGTAAGGGGTTAATGAGATTCTGACGCTGGCATTATCTGAACATCCTGATAATAATAAGAGTTTGGGGGGAAAAAAAAGAAAAGAAAAATATCGAGAAAAGGAGAGAAAGGAGAGGAAAGGAAGGCAGGAAGGATGGAGGAGGAGGGAAAAGGAAAATAAAGCTTCATGTGTTACAACTTCCAGGTTCAGTTCGAAAATGAAGAAATGGAACATTTGTTCAGTGTGATTTTCCAGCCGCGGAGGAGGAGGAGGCAAATTATGTTTTTGTGATGAAAAGCGTATTTTCGGGTGTTTTGTGTGAATACAGTCTTTGGTGTGTTTTTTTTTTTTTTTTCGTGAGAGAGTGAAGCTAATGATTTAAACTTGACATGTCGGCGCAGCTTAATAACAGCAGAATAATAATATTTCAGCTCGCTCTTTCATAATAGCGCCGGCAACGAGACAGAGGGAGAGATGGAGGGAGAGAGAGAGAGAGAGAGAGAGAGAGAGAGAGAGAGAGAGAAGAGAGAGAGAGAGAGAGAGAGAGAGAGAGAGAGAGAGAGAGAGAAGCCCATTCATGCGGCATGATGGGTAGTTTGACACAGGCTGCTTTTCTGCTCAGCATGATGTTTTCCACTTAGAGACGACTACACACACACACACACACACACACACACACACACACACACACACACACACACACACACACACACACACACACACACACGTATGACAAATCCACACATGGAAAGGCTAACAAATGCTAACATATGCTACCACACACACACACAGACACACACACACACACACACACACACACTGCAGGCCTGTCATTCTGTGCATCGTACTAGTTGACGAGGAGCATTTAAAGCTCGCTCTCCTGACACACACCCTTCATCTGCACTGACAGATAGCAAGCTATTATTAATACATGCACACACACACATGCACACACACACACACACACACACACACACACACACACACACACACACACACACACACAGGTATGCACATCAAACTGACAGCCAGGCTATTAACCCCGAGCCCCGACTGAACCTCATATACACCACAGCAGGGTTACATACATGTTTCTCTGTGTGTGTGTGTGTATGTGTGTGTGTGTGTGTGTGTGTGTGTGTGTGTGTGTGTGTGTGTGTGTGACTGACTGACAGGCGGACGGCGCTACCTCTGCAGCTGCAAGTGTAAAAACAAAGTGAAGAGCGGTGGACAAAGTGAGCAGCGGCGCCGTCGTCGCCGTCGGTAAACACTTCTGAAAAATGTGAAAACAAGAAGAAACAAACACACAGTTTAGTTAAATATTCACAAACTGTGCACGAGCCTCCGACGCCGGGACGCTCACAGGTCACAGAGGTCACGTGCACGCCGTGATTCGAGGTGGTTCGAGCCTTGAGATCGCTGTTGCTAGGCAACGGTTTGGAGGTTTCCTTCCTTCCTTTTTTATAAACAGTGAATCTTTTTTTCTTTTAAATCTTAAATCCTTCCTAGAAATATGTTGATTGTTCTTAATGCAGCTGTAATATATGTTTCTATATCAATACTGTGTGTTATGGGTGTTTATCAGAGACTCTGCAGGTTAAAGTATCTATAACATGTCTTCTCTGTCAGTGAGCTGAAGCTTTACGGAGCTTTATAGTTGAGTTACATCTCATTGTTTAGGGTCTCTGTACTCTACCTGCTCAGCACCACATCTGACCAGCTGCTGCATTAACTGGTCACAATTATCAGTTTCTAAAAGAACATTTCTGATGGTTAAACTGTGTCTTTCACTCCTGAATCCTGCAGTTTTTACGGTGTTTTACTCGTATTGATGAACCTACAGAGAATGAGGCCCGTGGGCCAGAACCGGCCCGCCAAGGAGTCCAATCCAGCCCACTCCCCTTCCTGTCTTCTTTTCCTTCCTTCCATCTGTCCTTCATTCTTACCTTCCTTCCTTCTCTCCATCCTTCCATCCTTCCTTCCTTCTCTCCATCTGTCCTTCCTCCCTTTCTTTCTTCCTTCCCTCTATTCCTCCCTTCCTTCCTTCCTTCCATCCATCCTTCCTTCCTTCCTTCCTTCCTTCCTTCCATCCTTCCTTCCATCTTTCCTTCCTTCCTTCCTTCCTTCCTTCCTACCTTCCATGCATCTGTCCTTCCTCCCTTTCTTCCTTCCTTCCCTCTATTCCTTCCTTCCTTCCTTCCTTCCTTCCTTCCTTCCTTCCTTCCTTCCATCCGTCCATCCTTCCTTCCTTCCTTCCTTCCTTCCTTCCCTCTTTCCTTCCATCCTTCCTTCCATCCATCCATCCATCCATCCATCCATCCTTCCTTCCTTCCTTCCTTCCTTCCTTCCTTCCTTCCTTCCTTCCTTCCTTCCTTCCATGCATCTGTCCTTCCTCCCTTTCTTCCTTCCTACAAGTTGGTATAACTCAGATGTACCAACATGTGCAATTAATTCTGCAACTACAGCTCTTATTTATTACTAGCTCCTTTTTTTTTTATCCATAGTGTCTTTTATGTGTCTTATTGTGTGTTGTTTATTGATGATGAAGGCTGTAAATAATGATATATTTGGGAAGTATAAGTGACACAGAGGAGTTTTGACTCTTCTTCATCCCTCTCTTAGTATCTTTACCTCACCTTCAACTCCGAGGAGACTTTATTCTGCTGAATTCTGTCATCATGTTTAAAAAGCTGTGATGGGTGATAAGTTCAATTATTTCATTCCTCATCTCCCCCGTGTGATGTTCATCCTCTTTGAATTTGATTTAATCTTGTAAAAACAGAGTCCAGATCACTCGGATACACCACACGCCTCAAAACTCAGCACATAAAAACAGAAACCTGGCTCAGTCTCAGCAGGGATACGTGTGAAAATGTGTTTTATTCGGGTGAAATCCTCCTTTAAAAGATTTATTACCTGTGTGAGTTTCTGCAACCTCACCTGAACTCATGACGTCATCAGCTGATTACAACACGCAGAACATCGTGTCTTTAACCCTCCTGTTGTCCTCGAGTCAAGGAAGGAAGGGAGGAAAAAGGAAGGAAAGGAGGAAGGAAGGAAGGGAGGGAGGACGAAGGAAGGAAAGGAGGGAGGGAGGAAGGAAGGGAGGACGAAGGAAGGAAAGGAGGAAGAAGGAAAGGAAAGGAGAGAGGAAGGAAGGAAGAAAGAAGGAAAGGAGGATGGAAGGAAGGAAGGAAGGAAGGAAGGAAGGAAAGAAGGAAAGAAGGAAGGTAGGAGGGAGGGAGGATAGAAGGAAGGAGGGAGGAAGGGAGAAAGGAAAAGAGGAAGGGAGGAAGGAAAGAAGGAAGGAAGGAAGGAAGGAAGGAAGGAAGGAAGGAAGGAAGGAAGGAAGGAAGAAGGAAGGAAGGAAGGAAGGAAAGAGGAAAGAAGGAAAGGAGGAAGGACAAAAGGAAGGGAGGATAGAGAGAGGAAGGAAAGAAAGAGAGAAGGAAGTAAGGAACAGTCAAAACAAACAGGGTCAATTTGACCCAGGAGGACGACACAAAGGTTAATGTTTCTCCGCTTGACTTTTATTGTGAAACCGATCGCTGATAAAATAGCATCATTAGATCCTCTCTTCATCGCCCTCCTCCTCCTCCTCCTCCTCCTCCTCCTCCTCCTCCTCCTCCACAGAAACAATCACAGTGTTGAAACCCTCCAGTTTGTAGCAGGACACCGGATCAGCCGCAGCTTCAGCAGGAGGATTATCGAGGCCTCGGCGCTCACACTGAAGCTCTTTGTAAAAAACAGAAAAAAAGAAAGAATAAATCCAAATATCACTTTGCTTCCTCTGTTACCTGATTTCACTAATCTGCTGCTAAGTGGATAAGTAGCAGTGCTGGCTGTGGAGGCAGCGCTGGGTGTTTGTCTGCAGGTTACCGGCTGATAATCTGAAGAGTTTTTAAGAGATCAGAAGTTAGTTTCATCATTCATGGAGGATTTTCTCTCCATGTTGTTCTGCAGGATTAGTTTGTCAGAGGTTAACTTCATCAGGAATCCAGGATGTCTTACACTGGAAATGTTTATTGAAGCTTAGCCGAGGAGAATCAAAGTATTGTCAATACATCCGTCTGATGCTTGATGCCACCATGATTCAGAGTACACTGTCCTCCGTAAAGAGTCTTTAAACCTTCACCGATACTTCTTAATGAACTATTTATTGGACAAGGGCCTGCAGACTTTGCACACAGCTGCCAACTCTTCTTCTTCTTCGTCTTCTTCTTCTTCTTCTTCTTTCTTCTTCTTTCTTCTTCTTTCTGTGTTTTATCTTGTTATTTATGAGTATGAGTATGTTGTGGTGCGAGCTGTCAAATGAATTGCCCTTCAAGGGATTAATAAAGTTGTCTTGAATCTTGAATGTTGAATCAATAGAGGACCTTCCAGTTCTGGTGTTCTCTCAAGGAAGGAAGGAAGGAAGGAAGGAAGGAGGGAAGGAAAGAAGGACAGAAGGAAGGAAAAAAAGAGAATGGAGGAAGGAAAGAAGGAACAGTCAAGACAGATGGGGTAAATTCACCTGTACAGTAGTTTGACTCAGAGGACTCATAACTACTTATGTTTCACCTGCACAGAGGAAAAACACACCTCACCTCTGCTGTGTGTGTGTGTGTGCGTGCGTGTGTGTGTGTGTGTGTGTGTGTGTGTGTGTGTGTGTAGCTGCCTCATTAATCAGACGTGGAGCTGTCTCCTTTCTCAGACATTAGTGCTCGATTAGCTGTTAATCTAGTGGCCACTCAGCCCTAATCAGTTCTCTGCTGTAATTAGTGTTCGGTCGTACGTGTTCAGCCTCCACACGTAACAATAAAGTGATGGAAAAGAAGAAAGAAAGAAAAAAAGTACATCTAATGACTACCAGAAAAGGAATAATGTAATTAAAGTTTCAGTGTGCAGGAGGAAAGAAAAGAATAAGAAAATTCAGTTTATATTTTGGGTTTGTGCGTCTGAGTCTGGCAGCCTGTCAAAGCAGAAAGGGCTTCTTTTAAATTATTATTATTTAATTTTAAAACACTCCACACGCTGTTTCCATGTCTTAAAACACCACGAGTTTTAAAAAAAATACACACAAATCGAATGAGCTCTCAGGAAGAAAGGTTTAGTCGCTTTGCACGGACGCATTAATTAACTCCAGATTTATAAAGTTCATGATTCATGTGTAGAAACCATAGACTGTATATAAGAAATGGACGTAACATCCGTGATGTCACCCATTGGTTTGTGGACTGCTGCTCGGAGGCCAATAGTTTCGGATCTGAGCAGCACCATCTTGAAAATTTCAGGTGCATGCTGGGAAAAATAAAAACAGGGATTCTACTTATATGGGCATCAGGAGGAGCATGAGACGCCCTCCTGAACCTGTGAACCAATCAACCTGTCAATCACGACGTAGCCACGCCCTAATGCATACCCTGCTTTATCGTCACATATAAAATCAGGGAGGCCAAAATGTCCCAAATGAACATCATACTGCATTGAAGAAGGCTTTAAACTAGCGATTGAGACCATAAACACATTTTGAAAACGTTTACTGAGGTTAGAAATCAAGTGAGAAGTTGGTGAATTCTCCATTGACTTGTATAGAGACGGAAGTCCTTTTGACACCAAAACGGTCGCCCCCTGGTGGCCTTTTGATAGAATGCAGTTTTAAGTTACTTCCACGTTGGCCTCATTTCAGAGGACCGGGACTCCCCACCTGATAGAAACACCTGAATCAGACTTTTCTAACTTGAACCTGATCTCTAATCGACCCTTTTTCTTCACAGGCAAAGCAGGTGTAAATAATGACACTAACGATGTTTCTGTTACATTAATTGTCTCAGTAAGTCTTATCAGTGAGTGATCGAACACTCAGGAGTCAGTAATTAGATTCAACCATCAGCACAGAGAGAACAGCCCAGTGTGTTTTAATATATTACTGTTTGTTTGTTTGTTTGTTTGAATTCATTAAAGAATAAAATTAAAACAGTTTCAGGGTTTAGTGTTAGAAGGTAAACAGTGTTACAGCAGCTTATTTTAACACTCAAAATGACTCATAATGAATATAAAGGTTATTTTATTGTACTTTGAATCAGTGTTGTGTTTACACTCTTATCTACTGAGAATCTATGAAGAGTCACGTAGAAGATTTGATGTAATCTATTAAAGAGAAAAAATTCAGCTTTTGTTAAAAAGGGGCCAAATATTTTTATAAGAGGGTCAGATTTGGCCCACAGGCCGCTGTTTATCTATTATTATTGTATTTTTTAACATAAGAAAACAATACAGCTCAGAAATCAGCTGCACAGAAGAGGAAATGAAGAGTATGACATAATAAATTACATATGAACATAATTAAAACAAATAAGGTAAAAAGAAGAAGAAGAATATATATATATATATATATATATATATATATATATATATATATATATATATATATATATATATATATATATATATTTATATATATATTCATATATCTTCATGTATTTCTGTGAGGTTTACTTCTATAAAAGTTGCAGCTCAGATTCAATAAACTCTCCAAACCTGCCCAAAACTTGTTAATTGCTCGTTTGAGCCTGATGAACGTCACCTGTTAACGATGAGGTAAATGTCCTAATTAGCATAATCAACACCCCTAAAATGTTAATATAAGGCAGGAATGTCCAAACTATTCTGCAAAGGGTTCATGTGGCTGCAGGAGCCGAGCAGGAGCAGCTGATCTCAGTCTTCAGACAGCTGATTGGTCGAATCATGTGCTCCTGATTGGTTTAAATAAAAACCTGCAGCCACACGGCCCTTAATGGAATAGTTTGTCTGATCTAAGCTGACCTGTTCCTCTTCCTCTTTCTCTGTGAGTTTCATTCACAAAAAAAGTTCCTAAAGAGTGAAAAAAAGAAGAGTTTCACACTGCAGAGCTGAAAGTTAATATTATGAGTGTCGGCAGCAGGAGACATGAAAACAAGCAGCGACACAGAGCAGCTGGACTGTGACAGAAATGAAGAGATGATACTAAAAAAAACACATCTCTATGACGTGAGAAGCATCATGTGACCATCATAGATATTAAAAGAGAAGATTACAACATGGTGATGGACGAAAGCTGCAGAAACAACGAGGCAGCTGAAAGAGAAAATTGATGAATACCAACAAAACTTCTCTCAAATCACTTATATATGTGTCAGTGATAAATAAGTGTTGGCAAGATGATCAATTCATAAATCAGTTTAAACTAGTTTTAAAAGCAGCATCAGGTTTGTTAAAATGTACATTTAGTATTTTTGTTGGTTTTATATCATTTGAAATGACATTTGCACCATTTTTTTACCAAAAGTAAGACTGAATGCTCCTGAAAATGTCAAATTATGTAACCACAAAAGAATGATACATATTACATGTTTTATTCATCTAGAAAGAAAGAAAGAAAGAAAGAGGAGGTAAAAGAGAAAGCAGAAGAAGAAGAGAAAGAAAGAAAGAAAGCTGTCCCAACCTGGCTCAGAGGTAGGACAAAAGATGGAGACCACACATGACTTTAAACTAGAAAACATACATTTATTGAATTAAACTAAAGTAACTATGTCTGTCAGTTCATCAGTAATGTATGGGTGTGTGTGTGTGAATGTGTATAAATGTAAAATGAAACAAGAATATAAATAACCAAAGCTCAAACAAACCCAGCAACTCAAACAGGAGAGAGAGAGAGTAAATATCCAGAACTCTATTTATAAAAGGGGCATCCACACCAATCCAGGTGCTGACCATCTCTCCTGATGAGCCACTCCCCAAATCCCAGACAACCAATCAATTTAGGTTAGTCGCCATGAGGCCGTCACATCCCCCTCCACAAGAGCCACGCCCCACCTCCGACCCTGCAACGAAAAATCAAAATAATAAATTTCATATACCAAACACCTATCTAATCCTCTCTAGGTCGTCCTCAGACGAGCCCTCCATCGTTGCTTCCAGTCATCCTGATTCTCCATACATCTGGCCAGTTCATTGGTACTTTGCGCTCCTGCATCCTTCTTGAGTACATCCACATATGTTAGTGTAGGACGTCCTCGAGACCGATGCCCATGGGTTGGTTCCCATAGTACCAATTTGCTGGCTGGCAGCTCTTGGTGTCTTTGGCAGTGTCCCGCCAGTCTCATTCTCCTGACAGCTACTTTCTCGCTAACCCTTGGTATTCCTTCATACAGGATACTGTTGGTAAAATGTGTACTCTTGCTGATGTTAAGTACTGCACGCAGCATTCTGGTGTAGCACCCATCTAAAGACTTCTGCAAGGTTGACTTCAGGGACCAGCATTCGCTGCCGTAGAGGAGAACAGACTCTACCGTTGCATAGAAGAAGCTGAGTTTTATTTGACGGGGGAGGTTGGAGTTCCATACACAGGTCATGCCGTTCAGGGCCCTCCATGCGAGTGCCTTCCTCACCTTTAGGTTCTGCTCGGTTGAGTTGACCCATGAGCCCAGATACTTGAAGTCCTCGACTTCCTTCAGCACAGAGCCACCAGTTGTTGTCAGCGGTTGATGCTCCGGTGAGATGTTGTAGGTGATGACCTCTGTTTTCTTGGCGTTTAGCCTAAGGCCAACCTTGGCGCACTCCAGCTCCACTCTGTTCAGGAGTTCCTGTGCTTGCTCCACGTTGTTGGAGAGCAGGCTGATGTCATCCGCGTAGTCCAGGTCTGTCAGGACAACTGCAGGGTGTCGCAGTTGTCCAGTATTTACCAACAACTAATGATAATTGTCCCATCACCTCCCAATACGTCCCCCACCCCCAAGGCTTGGAACCAGCAACCTTGGAACCAAAGGAAGCACTTTTAAGAGTACATAAAAATTGGGGATTAAGACATAACAGATAAATGGGCTAATCTAATTTTAATGCATCCTAAATCAAAGGGGCACATGACAGTGCATCTGCAACCACATTTTCTTTGCCTTTTTAATATGACGCGTCCAAATGATAAGGCTGCAAAAATTAGGCCCATCGCATCAATCGAAAGAAAGAAAGAAAGAACGAAAGAAAGAAAGCAGAGGAAGAAGGTTCCTGATCTCCATGATTCCCCAGATGAAATGTAATATTTAGAACAATTGTATTCCATTACCTTTATTTAATATAAAAAGTTATAATGTAAGATCATTATTATTGTTTATATTTACATACATGGAGGAATATTTGTTTTCAGCTGACACAGGTTCACACTCAGCCTCTCCGAACTGTGCGGCTCCGTCAGAAATAGAAAAAACAGGAAGTCCAGGACGACGACGACAGGAGAAACAGAAATATTTTCACCTCCTCTTCGTCTCTCTCTCTCTCTCTCTCTCTCTTTTTCTCTCTCTCCTCCTCTTCCTCCTCGTCTGTCAGATGAAGGTGTTGATGGGAGCAGACAGATAAAAAGACACATGAACACAATCTGTCACGCTCCTAAATATACCTCTAAACCTCTGATTCTCCCTCGCTTCCTACTTCCTTCTCTACTCTCCTTCATTCCTCCTTTCTTTCTTTCATCCACTTATAGCTCAGAAATACACAATTAATAGAAATACATCAAACTAAACTGTATCACAAACTATTTAAATATACATTTTTATCAAAGACATTGAAGTCAGCAAGCAAATAGTTAACCCTCCTGTTGTCCTCGAGTCAAGGAAGGAAGGAAGGGAGGGAGGGGGAAGGGAGGGAGGGAGGGAGGAAGGAAGGAAGGAAGGAAGGAAGGGAGGAAAGAAGGAACAGTCAAAACAGACAGGGTCAATTTGACCCGGGAGGACGACACAAAGATTAATTTAGCATAGACTGTATATAAGAAATGGACGTAACATCCGTGACGTCACCCATTGGTTTGTGGACTGTGTAAGATAATTACTTTATTACTTAACTTCAGTATCCTTTTAAAGTAAGAGACTGAGAACAGAAGTCATCGAACAGCCAACTGGGACTTTATTGAAGATGTAGCAAACAGATCAGACACCAACAACGAACATCCAAGAACAGCCCCGACCTACCTGACCTTCGCCCCTTCACACTCTTTATACTACCGTTTGGCGTGTCGGCGTCATTTGTTATTGTGTGTTTGCCAGGTCAACCTGACCCAACGTGTTCCAGCCAAGATTCGGTTTCCTGGAAGCTTAACTACTTTCTCGTAAGTGCCGCCTTCCTGATCTCATTTGGGATATCAATATGGTAAAAACAACTCCTTAAAAAGGCTTGTTGCGACATCCCAGACTGGTACAACTATTGACCTTTCGTCTCTCTTGTTGTTCTCACATTCTGCTTTGATGCCTCTACACATATCTGCCTCTACAAAAAGCGCCATAAAGGGCTGCAGGTGTTAAAGGTACAGGCCATTATCAACAATCCCAAACAGTTGCGAGCAGCCTTTATGGGCATTTCTTTGGGGCATTTTATTGTTTTTGTGCGGATTGTGGCTGAGTGTCGACCCAACGGCAGAGCCAACGGGAGCCACAGCTGGGCCTAGAGTCACTGTACACCAGACAGTTACAGCGGACAGCCAGCTCCATTTCTAGTGATGACTCCCATCTGTTATCATGTGAGCTCCAGCCTCTGCCGTCTGGACAGAGACTCAAAGTCCCGAAGTCTGAGGCTGCGTTCAGACTGCAGCAAATCTGATTCCTTCTCAAATCCGATTTTTAGGCCTGACTGTCCACACAGTTTTTAGCAAGTGTCCAAATGGGATTTGGCTCTGTTCAGACTGGGCCACATTAATGACCAATCTCACAGGTTGCTGTGGCAACGTCGTCGGAGCGGAGGCGTCATCTAGCGTGTATTGTGTGATGTCATGTAATTGCGACAGAGACAGCAACCACAAACCCTCGAGCTTCGTTTGAACGGAGCCATCTCCCCAAAGTTAAGAGTTTGGTTTGGTCCTCTGTCCAAGGACTGATGTTTGATGTCCTCCATTGATATCAGCTAGCAGCAACAACTGGAATAAGTCTGTTGTCGCATAGAGTGACGTAAAGTAGAGACGTAGAGAGACGTCACGGACAGTCAGAACCGATTTGAGTGTTCGGAGCTGTTCAGACTCAGACACATCTGGTCACTGGGTCGCTGCAATACTGTATAATATATGGTGCAATATGTTTCCTCCTTTTTAACTGTCTCACACAATCATGCCGTACATGTTTCTTACATATTTATTGAGTTTTTAGGCTTTTTAATTTGCTCTTATCTATCTATCTATCTATCCATCTATCTATCCATCTATCTATCCATCTATCTATCCATCTATCTATCCATCTATCTATCCATCTATCTATCCATCTATCTATCCATCTATCTATCCATCTATCTATCCATCTATCTATCCATCTATCTATCCATCTATCCTTCCATCCTTCCATCCATCCACATCTCTTACACTTTTTAAAATAACTTTTCAACCACTTTTTCATCTCTTCAACATCTTCAGACAGTTCAACTTCTCTCATCTCTTACACCTGAACTTATAATTCAACTATAGTTTCATCTTTTACACTTTAAACTGACACTTCACCTGCTTTCTCTCGTAGCTTAGACATCGACTGACAGTTCTTCTGCTTTCTCTCTCTCAGATGACAGCTCTTACTAACCCTCTTACACTTTTTTTCTTCTTCTTCTAAGAACATTTCTGGAGTCTTAAAGGAGGCAGATGATTGATTTTTAATGAATTAAATTACAGGAAATATTTGATTTGAGCCCCATAAAGAGCATAAAAACAAGGATTAGTTTTCAAAATCTGGATTCCAGCGTTTGATTTTATGTTTATTTTCAATCTTTTTTGCAATTTAACATTTATTTCCGTTTGTTTTGTCAGCTGAAGAGGAGCTAGTTTTATTTTCTTTTGCTCTTTTTGACTCCTCCTCTCTCTCTCTCTCTCTCTCTCATCCACCCTCCCCCCCTTTTCTTCTCACCCTCTCCCCCAACACCACCTCATCTCCACCTGAGCCTGGCTGTCAATCAGAGGGGGGAGAAGAGGAGGAGGAGGAGGAAGAGGAGGAGGAGGAGGAGACAGATGGAGGTGAAGGAGAGGAGGCCTCGGTGCTGCTGGCACTCAGTCTGTGTGTGTCTATATGTCTATATATACTGCGTCGAATATACGATCAGACGGCTGCAGATGGAGGCGACGGGGTCACGTCTGCCGGATCGAGCTCTGTCTGTCTCTGTTTGATGCTCTATAGAAGATATACATCCTGTTTGTTAAAGAACTTATAGAAACCAGGGAAGTCGGTGGATCTTTGTGTGTTTTATCAGCGTCTCATAAATCTCAAAAAGACAGAAATAAATAAACAAGAAAGACGATTAATTACTGATTTATGGAGTTAATTGATGACAGAAATAAAAAGACAATTGACCCCAATAATTACGACATATTTGAGAGGAAGTCTGTCCACATATACACTCAGTGAGCACTTCATTAGGAACATAAGGGTCAGTAACAAATAAGTGTTGGTAAGATGAGCAATTAAAAATATATTAAACTAGATTTAAAAGCAGCATCAGGTTTGTTTAAATGTACATTTAGTATTTTTGTTGGTTTTATATCATTTGAAATGACATTTGCACCATTTTTTTTTTTTACCAAAAGTAAGACTGAATGCTCCTGAAAATGTCAAATGGTGTAACCACAAAAGAATGATAACTATTACATATTTTATCACCTAGAAAGGAAGAAAGAAGGAGGAAGAAAGCAGAGGAAGAAGAGAAAGAACAAGAAGTAGGAGGAGAAAAGAAAGGAAGAAAGGATGAAGAGGAGAAAGAAAGAAAGAAAGAAAGAAAGAAAGAAAGAAAGAAAGAAAGAGAGCAGTCAGGTTCCTGATCTCCATGGTAACCCAGATGAAATGTAATATTTAGAACAATTGTATTCCATTACCTTTATTTAATATAAAGTTATAATGTAAGATCATGCCAAACTAGTTGATATGGTGTTTTATTGACAATTTACTGTTTTTAAGCAAGTTGAATTATTTGGTACAAAGTTTTAATGGTTACACCACTTAGACATTTTTACCATAATCCTCTAATATATTCTCTCTAAATGGATTAAAAGCAGAAATTTGATGCTGGGTCCACAAAAAAAGAATGTGTGCAAGTTATTCATACGTTTATTTTTACATTTTAACCCTTTAAATTTAAACTAAACCACATGGAGACTGACCCGTTTATGTTTGTTAGTTTCATATTATTTAAAAACTAGTGTTAATTTTAAAAGTGGAACACAAATAAAACACCTGTCATCATGTAGAACGAGGTCAATGTGACATGAAATGTTTCTAATAAAACACATTAAGTTCAGTCGTATGTTAACATTTCACAACATTCATTTTATCACACACACACACACACACACACACACACACACACACACACACACACACACACACACACACACACACACACACACACACACGTCTCCCTCCTTCACCTTTACTCCTCCTCCCATCCCTCTTTCTTCATCACCTCCTCCGCCTTTTCCTCCTCCGCCTTTTCCTCCTCCTCTTCATCTCCTCTCTCACCCTGAGCTGCTTCTTTGAACACACACACACACACACACACACACACACACACACACACACACACACACACACACACACACACACACACACACACACAGGGAGAGAAGCTTCAGCTGGCAGCAGATGTCAGGTACAGAGGAAAGAAGAGATAAAGACATGAGAGTTACAGATGTATGTATTTCGGTGTGTTTTGATTTTTATTTCATGTACTTATCAGCTTTTACTTTCCTCCCTTTACTGAACCATCATATACAAGAGTTATCAGTATATTATCATTTTCTTCCCTTTTATTTGACATTTTGGGGAAATAAATGATGTGTCAACACAAACATCTTTGCTTCTCTTTTCTCTCTTCCTTCATTTTTGTTCCCTGTTGAAGATTATTTAAAATAGGTTATTAACCCTCCTGTTGTCCTCGAGTCAAGGAAGGAAGGAAAGATGGAAGGAAGGAAGGAAGGAAAGGAGTAAGGAGGAAGTAAGGAGAGAAGGAAGGGAGGAAGGAAGGAAAGATGGAAGGAAGGAATGACGGAAGGGAGGAAGAAGGAAGGAAAGGAGGAAAGAGGGAGGGAAGGAAGGAAGGAAGAAAAGGAGGAAGGAAGGTAAGAGGGAGGGAGGGAGAAAGGAAGGGAGGAAGAAAGGAAAGAAGGACAGAGGAAAGAAGGAAGGGAGGAAGGTGGGGGGAGGAAAGAAAGGAGGGAAGAAGGAAGGAAGGAAGGAAGGAAGGACAGACGGAAGGAAAAAAGGAACAGTCAAAACAGACGGGGTCAATTTGACACGGGAGGACGACACAAAGGTTAAACCTGACATATTCTTTACATCTCCAGCATCACATCATTATCTTTATAGTTATCGTTCTTTGTGTTGTTAGTAAATAAGCAAATGTTGGGATGCTAAAGAAAGATGGTGAGCATGGTCAACTTTATATCTGCCAAACATCAACATCTTATCGAGTCATCTTTGTGTATTATATCTCTCACATCTTCTGGCTATAGGGCCCGACCACTAACTATTGCATCTAAACGTACTTTTGAGGTCCAAAAGGTGCACGAAATCTCATGAAAATTCAGACCCGGTAAAAAATGTGATAGTTTATGGTTCATAGAAATGAACAATGAACAATGTTCCAACATCATATGTCAAAAATCAATTTCCCTCGGGACATTAAAGTTTATTTTTTATCTTAGAACAGTATATAAATCACAAAAAGTATGATATTTTAATAACAATTTTAATTATTACTATTTTATATCATGATTATCAGAATTAGGGCCAGGCAAAAAAAAAAAAAAGCCAGGCAAAAAAAAGAAAAAAGTCTGGCATAAGATAAGAAACAGGCAAAAAAAAAGTCTGGCAAAAAAAAAAAGTCCGGCAAAAAAAATAAAAAACACGCAAAAAAAAGCCAGGCAAAAAAAAACTCTGGCACAGTAAAAAAAAAAGTCCGGCAAAAAAAAGAAAAAAGTCTGGCATAAAATAAGAAACAGGCAAAAAAAAAGTCTGGCAAAAAAAAAAGGCAAAAAAAAAAGTCCGGCACAATAAATAAAAAAGAAGCAAAAAAAAGCCAGGAAAAAAAAAACTCCGGCACAATAAAAAAAAAAAAGTCTGGCATAAGATAAGAGACAGGCAAAAAAAAAGTCTTGCAAAAAGAAAAAAAAAAGGCAAAAAAAAAAAAAGAACAAAAAAGTCCGGAAAAAAAGTCCGGCACAATAAATAAAAAACATGCAAAAAAAAAGCCAGGCAAAAAAAAGCCAGGCAAAAAAAAAAAAAAGGCCAAGCTAAAAAAAAACCAGGCAAAAAAAAGTCCGGCACAGGAAAAAAAAAATTAGTAAAAATAGTCTGGTACAAGAAAAAAAAAAAAAAGTTTCTTTTTTTTTGCCTGGCCCTAATTCTCCGTCCTACATGACTTTCGTCCAATCCCATTTGGTTTAGATTACTATTTCTTGCACTTTTTTTAATTATCATTTTTTTTTTGTCTTTTAAGGTAATCAATACTTTGTTTTCTTATGTATGGAAGAGCGAAATGAAAATTGCAATAATAAATGAATCTTGAATAAATCAGCTTAAAAGAGGGAAAATAAAGTGTTGAGAGTTAACAAGCTGGTGGTCAGTGATGCACATTTATAGGTCAAAGGTCACCAAAGTTGCCCCTGTGATGCTACATGTATATCTCCTATGTTGTTGTTTTAAATTCACCCTCAGCTAATATTTACGGCCCTAGTAATGCTGTTTCCTGCGGTGTGGATAGATGTTATGAGACGCTCGCTGTTAGTTTGTCTTGGTTGGACGGTTTCTCTGCAGCAGCAAAATAAAGTTCAATAAACAGTGAAAAGTGACGAGCTGTCAAAAATTACAAATATGACAAAAACTACAGAAAACCTGCTGAAGTCCTGAAGTTCTGCAGCAGGTTCAAAGTATTTCACTTTAAATATTTATGAATATTTTTCTATCGGCTCTTTCGGCGTTTAAATATAAAGTGTTGATGTGAGCGTGTGCAGCTGAACCATCATGTATGATCTGAAGAGTTCACATGTTTCCAGTTTAGGTGTTTGTGTGTGTCACCATCTGTTCCTGTGTGTGTGTGTGTACGTTATCTCCTGAGTGTGTGTTTATTCTATAAGGCAGATTTCATCACATATGCATACACACATACACACACACACACACACACACACACACACACACACACACACACACACACACACACACACACACACACACACTTTAAGTCATGTGGATGTTCGTCCAAATCTTCCTCCAGCTCAGATTGCGCTGAGAAAATAAACTCTGGGAGCGTTTATTATTCCTGACCTGCCTGCTGGGAGTGTGTGTGTGTGTGTGTGTGTGTGTGTGTGTGTATGTATGTGTGTGTGTGTGTGTGTGTGTGTGTGTGTGTTGCAGGTTTAAGCTGTTGAACTTGGCCGACCTCAATGAGTCAATTTATCTTCTTCTTCATCTTGTTCCTCCTCTCCGGTGTTTTTCTGTTTTTTCTCTTTATTCATCATCTTGTGACTTTCCTCCTTTTTATTGCTCATGTTTACCTGCCTTCTATTTCTCTCCTCCTCCTCTCTTTCATTCTTTTTCTCTTTTAAAAATAACAAAGTTTATTGATATAACACTTTGCTAAACCAATATTACAATATTCTTCGTTAAAAGAAGGATTTTCCAAAGTTAAATAAAACCCAGAGAATGAAATGTCAGCCAACCGGGCCATAACATATAAATCTAAGATGAAGAGTTTATAAAACAAAATGAGACTTTAATCCATCCATCTCAGTGAGGAGGAGTGTAGCTCCTCTTTAGATATGATCACTGGGACATTGTTTAATCCTGCACGTAGTGGATTTAACATTTGATCACTTTGTTCATCTCAGAGTCCTGAACTACCCAGGGCATATTCAGCACATCTCCAGCTCTATATTAATATTCTGTGTCTCTACTGGAATATCTTTGCATGATTTCCAGTTAAAAACCCCTCATTTATCTTCTACTTGTCCTTTATGCAGCCGCTCAGTTCAGCCTCTGTCTATTAACAGGCTGTTTAAGCTCCTGTCTCTTTAAGCCCCCCCCCCCCCTCCTCCTGATGAGCCCACTCTGCTCTGATTGGTCGGCTTCAGGAAGCTTCTACATAAACTAACTATAGTAGCAGGATTTCACTTCTTTTTCTACTTCTTTACTCCAAATGTTCAACCTCTCAAATCACATCCGTACATGTTGGAGCTGAATCACATCTGAGATATGAGAGTGGAGACACCTTAGCAACCGCCTTAGCAACCGCCTTAGCAACCAAGGCTACAGAAACAGACAGCTGTTTATGGATATTTACAATAATCTGACATCACAAACAAAGTGTTCAGAGCAGGTTGAAGCCCTGAGTTTTGACTAAAGATGAAAATCAGAAAAAAGCAGAATATGTCCCCTTTTACTTCTCAGTAACATTTGAGACCAAAAACTCACCTTAAGAACTTTTCTTTTAGCCAGAAATTTGATGTATTTTCCCTGAAGTGACTCAGAATATACAAAAATGGAAATATTTCAACTTCAACATTCCAAAGTTTAGTTTAGTCACTTTTAATATAATTAATTGAGATCATTACGCGCTCCTGTGTTATGTGATGTTGGACCATTATATAGTGTGATTGAAAATGTTTTTTCTCCATCAACAAAAAGTCTAAAAACTGAAGAATAAACTCTCTCTGCTCTCTGAAAGCGTAATAAAAGATCAATCACAAGTTTATTAATGACTGATGATGTATTCATGATTGATTTGTGGTTAAGAAATTATGTAGAGAGACTAATAATGAAGGGAATATTGTGAAATGCCAGAATATGAGCAGTGTGTAAAGGTTAAGAAATGAACTGGATACTGTTAGAGGATAAAATACTTGTTGTTCCCTATCAGACTATTATAGCTGCTCCTTTTCCAATGATTGTGTGTGTGTGTGTGTGTGTGTGTGTGTGTGTGTGTGTGTGTGTGTGTGTGTGTGTGTGTGTGTGTGTGTGTGGACAAGTGATGGACAGGAAGTTGTAATTACACAGTTTGACCACTATCTCAAATTGGTTTCCTGGGAGTTTGGTTAAAACCTCCTGCTGCACACACACACACACACACACACACACACACACACACACACACACACACACACACACACACACACACACACACACACACACACACACACAAACACACACACACACACACACACACACATACACACACACACACACACACACACACACACACACACACACACACACACACACACACACACACACAGAGCAGCATAAGGGAGTTGTCAGTTGTCAAATTGCAGCTTATTTTAATTTAAAGGACGAGTTCAGTGTGTTTCCAGCAGACAGCTATGATCATTCCTCCTGTTCTTACTGACTATTAAAAGTCCACACAGTCATTTAAAAGTAGATGATCAGCTTCTATTGAGCTTCAACAGTCTGAGTTCGTCATATCAAGTGATATCTGACACATTTACTGTCTTTTTAGCATCATTATCTACAATTCAGGGGTGAAACAACACCAGAACCAAAGTTATCACTTCTCATACAGGACAAGCTGGGATCACTGTGTGTGTGTGTGCGTGTGTGACTATGTATGCTCTTATCACCTCTGCCTCTTACACACTGCACCTCAGGGCCGACACACACACACACACACACACACACACACACACACACACACACACACACACACACACACACACACACACACACACACGAACACTGTGAGAGCACAGATGGCCTCACATTCATGTATCCTGCCAAACAGATGGACCTGGCTGGATTCATTCAACGATGGACACACACACACACAAACAAATACACACACACACACACACACACACACACACACACACACACACACACACACAGTCACAAGCATACATACATATACATGTGCACACTCATTTATTTCCACACACACACACATAGAGAAACCTCCTTATTAACACAAACAGTGCAGTAGTGTGTCGCTGCTTTCAAACACATTCACACTTACATGAACACACTGCTTCACACACACAGTGGCTGTTGTCCAATGATCAGTGCCCTCAGTCTGTCTCCACACACACACACACACACAAACACACACACACATACACACACACACAGGCAGTGGCCGTCGTCCAATCACAGTGCCCTCAGCATGTCTCTGTGAGTCGGGGATGTGAAGTCTAATTAACAGAACAGCATCAATATTGATGAGGGCCATTTTATTCCATCTATTCCCAGTCCTGCTATTAAATTCACTTAAGTTTCACTTCCTGTTCATAAACACCACGTAGCAAATCAACAGGGTCAGAGGTCGACGCGGCAACGGCGGCGGCGGACACTGTACGAATCTTCTTCTATCTTCAAACTGAACTGAAGCTGGATTCATGTCTGTATGAAAAAGAGCTGAAGTGAAACCAAACTGCTGCAGAAGTAATATAACAGAAATTATAGTAATTAAAATAACTAAACATTACAACCTCACAGAGTGGTGAAACACAACTCAGTACATTCACTCAAGTACAGTTTTGAGGTATTTGTACTGATGCTACTTTATACTTCCACTCCATTACTTTTATTTTACATATAAATTACATATTTATACATTTTTCAATATGTATATTAAAGGGTAATTTCACTGAGTTGATTCCTGTGATTCTAACATGTGAAGTACCTCCAATTTTTTATATGAATAACATGAAACTTTACCTCTCTATTCCCTGTATAGAGAGGTAGCTCTCAAGACGCACCCCAAAACCGTCCGTTTACCATGTTGCTTTCTTGCTAGACATAAGGGAAAAGAATACACTACAATATTAGCATATTAGGGAGAATACGAGTTTCATGATGTGATGTAATGTGGCTTAATATCGTGCTGTAGAATCAGACAATCGGAGCCTCGGTGGATTGACTTCACAGCATCGACTGGTGCTCTCTGATGGCTGGTTTGGTGTCTGTTGTAGATGAGACACTATAATAGAGACTGAATTAAAAAAAACTGCATCAAACTTCACTGAACTGAGTTTCTTTTGGATAAACAACATTGTGCTGTGGAATCAGACACAACAGAGACTGCAGGAGGAAGTCTCATTACAGACACAGTGGCTGAAGAGGCTCTGCAGAAAGTGACACAAACTAATGTTGACAGAACTGAAAACTCTCTGTGCTTTTTATACTGACTCTTATTCTCAGTCAGAGGGGAACTAATTTAATTTCACATTACTACAACATAGGTGACCCACTTTTAAGAAACCATTAAATGTATTCTTTAATATATGTGACCCAAATTTAGATAAAATTAACCA
>NW_026910626.1:0-17500 GCF_963691925.1 Scomber scombrus
GCGCAGTGTTCTAGTAGGTTCATAAGGTTCTATGAGCTGGGAGCGCAGTGTTCTAGGTTCATGAGGTTCTATGAGCTGGGAGCGCAGCGTTCTAGTAGGTTCATAAGGTTCTATGAGCTGGGAGCGCAGTGTTCTAGTACGTTCATAAAGTTCTATGAGCTGGGAGCGCAGCGTTCTAGTAGGTTCATGAGGTTCTATGAGCTGGGAGCGCAGTGTTCTAGTAGGTTCATAAGGTTCTATGAGCTGGGAGCGCAGTGTTCTAGTAGGTTCATAAGGTTCTATGAGCTGGGAGCGCAGCGTTCTAGTAGGTTCATAAGGTTCTATGAGCTGGGAGCGCAGTGTTCTAGTAGGGTCATGAGGTTCTATGAGCTGGGAGCGCAGTGTTCTAGTAGGTTCATAAGGTTCTATGAGCTGGGAGCGCAGTGTTCTAGGTTCATAAGGTTCTATGAGCTGGGAGCGCAGTGTTTTAGTAGGTTCATGAGGTTCTATGAGCTGGGAGCGCAGTGTTCTAGTAGGTTCATGAGGTTCTATGAGCTGGGAGCGCAGTGTTCTAGTAGGTTCATAAGGTTCTATGAGCTGGGAGCTCAGTGTTCTAGTAGGTTCATAAGGTTCTATGAGCTGGGAGCGCAGTGTTCTAGTAGGTTCATAAGGTTCTATGAGCTGGGAGCGCAGTGTTCTAGTAGGTTCATAAGGTTCTATGAGCTGGGAGCAGTGTTCTAGTAGGTTCATAAGGTTCTATGAGCTGGGAGCACAGTGTTCTAGTAGGTTCATAAGGTTCTATGAGCTGGGAGCGCAGTGTTCTAGTAGTTTTCATGAGGTTCTATGAGCTGGGAGCGCAGTGTTCTAGTAGGTTCATAAGGTTCTATGAGCTGGGAGCACAGTGTTCTAGTAGGTTCATAAGGTTCTATGAGCTGGGAGAGCAGTGTTCTAGTAGGTTCATGAGGTTCTATGAGCTGGGAGCGCAGTGTTCTAGTACGTTCATGAGGTTCTATGAGCTGGGAGCGCAGTGTTCTAGTAGGTTCATAAGGTTCTATGAGCTGGGAGCGCAGTGTTCTAGGTTCATAAGGTTCTATGAGCTGGGAGCGCAGTGTTCTAGTAGGTTCATGAGGTTCTATGTGCTGGGAGCAGTGTTCTAGTACGTTCATGAGGTTCTATGAGCTCTTTCAGATACGATGGAACCTGATCACTGAAGACGTGTAAGATCGATGAGGATGAAAGAACTAATTGTTCTTGTGTTTTATTTATTTAATTAAAAAGTGAACAAAGACAACATTTACAGACATTACATTTTGTTGACCTCTGACCCCTGAGACAGAGGGTTCAAAATAAACAAACTTGAAAATGTCCATAAAATCTAAAACACCAACACAAAACGTCCGAGGACAATCTGAGGCAGGAGGTCAGGAAAAGGTCAGGGGTCATCAGGTGGAGTAGAGGCGTCCGGCATCGACTTGTCTTCTTTTGCGACTTTGCTGCTCAAAGAACTCGCGGATGTCATCAGGAGTCACAACCTATCAGAGAACAGACAGCAGTCACATGATCAGTTACCTGTCTGACCCTAACCCCTTACCCCTACCCCTTACCCTAACCACTAACCCCTAACCCTATACAAGGACTGGAGGTTTAGCGTGTTAGCGACTGTTTTGGATCTTCATGGACAGGATCTCAGGGAGCAGCTGGGGGGGGGGGGGGGGAGTGTGTCCTGTTTTGGACTCAGGTCGCTTTGTGCAGGTGATGTGGTTCTGTTGGCTTCATCAAACAGAGACGTGTAGCAGGCACCAGCTGTTAGGCGGGCCGGTCAGCAGTAACATAGGAGGAGCTGGACTCATTGTGCCAGTTAATCATGTTACAACCCTCACAGCCAAAATACACGGATGAGGCGTGATCCTTTATTACCAACTGTACTTCTTCTATTCTCTACATGCTCTAACCCCTAACCCTAACCCTTACCTGCACTGAACTGAAATACATAGTTATATAGATATAGATATAGATATATATATATATATATCTCATTGTACCGTTGTGTTTTATTTCATTTCACATTGAAGCAAACCCAGTAAATCAATGTGTATCCATCGAGTTAATTCATTCATTACCAGCTAATAAAGTCTAAGCTTCCAAACTCAAGGAGCATGAAATGGCAAAGACGGTCATATGGTAGCAGCTGATGAATTCCAGCCTGTCTCTGTATGATGTCTGCCTTCCTGTCACTGGGGGTCAATCAATCAAAACAGTAAAAGACAGAGTTTGATGACTTTGAGAAGTAAGATCATGTCTCCTCCTTTCCAAAACAAATGGATCCACCGATTAAAACCAGTCAAAACACTCAAAGCAGTTTCACTTAAAAAATCAGCTGTTCAAGGAAAAGTGGACGCAGGCTGCTGCGGGCAGAGCCATCTGCACATCTGTGAGGACTGCCACTGACAGCCCTTATCAATCAATCAATCAATCAATCAATCAAACTATGGATTGATTGATTGATTTGGTTAAACTCATAAGAAGGTCAAAGGTCAACTGCAGAGTGAAACTCACCTTTCCTTCTGCTGCGAATCTCTGCAGGAAGTCCTTCAGTTCAGTTTTCATATCGTTGTATCCTGAGAGACAAAACCTGTAGTTTAATGTCTGGTACTTGTAGTTTAATGTCTGGTACTTGTAGTTTAATGTCTGGTACTAGTAGTTTAATGTCTGGTTCTTGTAGTTTAATGTCTGGTACTAGTAGTTTAATGTCTGGTACTTGTAGTTTAATGTGTGGCACTTGTAGTTTAATGTCTGGTACTTGTAGTTTAATGTGTGGTACTTGTAGTTTGATGTCTGGTTCTTGTAGTTTAATGTCTGGTACTTGTAGTTTAATGTGTGGTACTTGTAGTTTGATGTCTGGTTCTTGTAGTTTAATGTCTGGTACTTGTAGTTTAATGTCTGGTTCTTGTAGTTTAATGTCTGGTACTTGTAGTTTAATGTGTGGTACTTGTAGTTTAATGTCTGGTACTTGTAGTTTAATGTGTGGTACTTGTAGTTTGATGTCTGGTTCTTGTAGTTTAATGTCTGGTACTTGTAGTTTAATGTCTGGTACTTGTAGTTTAATGTCTGGTACTTGTAGTTTAATGTGTGGCACTTGTAGTTTAATGTCTGGTACTTGTAGTTTAATGTGTGGTACTTGTAGTTTGATGTCTGGTTCTTGTAGTTTAATGTCTGGTACGTGTAGTTTAATGTCTGGTACTAGTAGTTTAATGTCTGGTTCTTGTAGTTTAATGTTTGGTACTTGTAGTTTAATGTCTGGTACTTGTAGTTTAATGTCTGGTACTTGTAGTTTAATGTGTGGTACTTGTAGTTTAATGTCTGGTACTTGTAGTTTAATGTGTGGCACTTGTAGTTTAATGTCTGGTACTTGTAGTTTAATGTCTGGTACTTGTAGTTTAATGTCTGGTACTTGTAGTTTAATGTGTGGTACTTGTAGTTTGATGTCTGGTTCTTGTAGTTTAATGTCTGGTACTTGTAGTTTAATGTCTGGTTCTTGTAGTTTAATTTCTGGTACTTGTAGTTTAATGTGTGGTACTTGTAGTTTAATGTCTGGTACGTGTAGTTTAATGTCTGGTACTTGTAGTTTAATGTCTGGTTCTTGTAGTTTAATGTCTGGTACTTGTAGTTTAATGTCTGGTACGTGTAGTTTAATGTCTGGTACTAGTAGTTTAATGTCTGGTTCTTGTAGTTTAATGTCTGGTACTTGTAGTTTAATGTGTGGTTCTTGTAGTTTAATGTCTGGTTCTTGTAGTTTAATGTCTGGTACTTGTAGTTTAATGTGTGGTACTTGTAGTTTGATGTCTGGTTCTTGTAGTTTAATGTCTGGTACTAGTAGTTTAATGTCTGGTTCTTGTAGTTTAATGTCTGGTACTAGTAGTTTAATGTCTGGTACTTGTAGTTTAATGTGTGGTACTTGTAGTTTAATGTCTCGTACGTGTAGTTTAATGTCTGGTACTTGTAGTTTAATGTCTGGTACTTGTAGTTTAATGTCTGGTACGTGTAGTTTAATGTCTGGTACTTGTAGTTTAATGTCTGGTTCTTGTAGTTTAATGTCTGGTACTTGTAGTTTAATGTCTGGTTCTTGTAGTTTAATGTCTGGTACTAGTAGTTTAATGTCTGGTTCTTGTAGTTTAATGTCTGGTTCTTGTAGTTTAATGTCTGGTTCTTGTAGTTTAATGTCTGGTACTTGTAGTTTAATGTCTGGTACTTGTAGTTTAATGTCTGGTACTTGTAGTTTAATGTGTGGTACTAGTAGTTTAATGTCTGGTTCTTGTAGTTTAATGTCTGGTTCTTGTAGTTTAATGTCTGGTTCTTGTAGTTTAATGTCTGGTACTTGTAGTTTAATGTCTGGTACTTGTAGTTTAATGTGTGGTACTTGTAGTTTAATGTCTGGTTCTTGTAGTTTAATGTCTGGTACGTGTAGTTTAATGTCTGGTACTAGTAGTTTAATGTCTGGTACGTGTAGTTTAATGTCTGGTACGTGTAGTTTAATGTCTAGTACTTGTAGTTTAATGTGTGGTACTTGTAGTTTAATGTCTGGTACTTGTAGTTTAATGTCTGGTACTAGTAGTTTAATGTCTGGTTCTTGTAGTTTAATGTCTAGTACTTGTAGTTTAATGTCTGGTACTAGTAGTTTAATGTCTGGTTCTTGTAGTTTAATGTCTGGTACTAGTAGTTTAATGTCTGGTACTTGTAGTTTAATGTCTGGTTCTTGTAGTTTAATGTCTGGTACTTGTAGTTTAATGTGTGGTTCTTGTAGTTTAATGTCTGGTTCTTGTAGTTTAATGTCTGGTACTTGTAGTTTAATGTCTGGTACTTGTAGTTTAATGTCTGGTACTAGTAGTTTAATGTGTGGTACTTGTAGTTTAATGTCTGGTACTAGTAGTTTAATGTGTGGTTCTTGTAGTTTAATGTCTGGTACGTGTAGTTTAATGTCTGGTACTAGTAGTTTAATGTGTGGTTCTTGTAGTTTAATGTCTGGTACGTGTAGTTTAATGTCTAGTACTTGTAGTTTAATGTCTGGTACTTGTAGTTTAATGTCTGGTACTTGTAGTTTAATGTCTGGTACTAGTAGTTTAATGTGTGGTACTTGTAGTTTAATGTCTGGTTCTTGTAGTTTAATGTCTGGTACTAGTAGTTTAATGTGTGGTACTTGTAGTTTAATGTCTGGTACTTGTAGTTTAATGTCTGGTACTAGTAGTTTAATGTCTGGTTCTTGTAGTTTAATGTCTAGTACTTGTAGTTTAATGTCTGGTACTAGTAGTTTAATGTCTGGTACTAGTAGTTTAATGTCTGGTTCTTGTAGTTTAATGTCTAGTACTTGTAGTTTAATGTCTGGTTCTTGTAGTTTAATGTCTGGTACTAGTAGTTTAATGTCTGGTTCTTGTAGTTTAATGTCTGGTACTTGTAGTTTAATGTCTGGTTCTTGTAGTTTAATGTCTAGTACTTGTAGTTTAATGTCTGGTTCTTGTAGTTTAATGTGTGCTACTTGTAGTTTAATGTCTAGTACTTGTAGTTTAATGTCTGGTACGTGTAGTTTAATGTCTGGTTCTTGTAGTTTAATGTCTGGTACTAGTAGTTTAATGTCTGGTTCATGTAGTTTAATGTCTAGTACTTGTAGTTTAAAGTCTGGTTCTTGTAGTTTAATGTGTGGTTCTTGTAGTTTAATGTCTGGTACGTGTAGTTTAATGTCTGGTACGTGTAGTTTAATGTCTAGTACTTGTAGTTTAATGTCTGGTACGTGTAGTTTAATGTCTGGTACTAGTAGTTTAATGTGTGGTACTTGTAGTTTAATGTCTGGTACTTGTAGTTTAATGTCTGGTACTAGTAGTTTAATGTCTGGTACGTGTAGTTTAATGTCTGGTACTAGTAGTTTAATGTGTGGTACTTGTAGTTTAATGTCTGGTACTTGTAGTTTAATGTCTGGTACTAGTAGTTTAATGTCTGGTTCTTGTAGTTTAATGTGTGGTTCTTGTAGTTTAATGTGTGGTACTTGTAGTTTAATGTGTGGTACTTGTAGTTTAATGTCTGGTACTTGTAGTTTAATGTCTAGTACTTGTAGTTTAAAGTCTGGTTCTTGTAGTTTAATGTGTGGTTCTTGTAGTTTAATGTGTGGTACTTGTAGTTTAATGTGTGGTACTTGTAGTTTAATGTCTGGTTCTTGTAGTTTAATGTCTGGTACTTGTAGTTTAATGTCTGGTACTTGTAGTTTAATGTCTGGTACTAGTAGTTTAATGTCTGGTACTTGTAGTTTAATGTCTGGTACTTGTAGTTTAATGTCTGGTACTTGTAGTTTAATGTCTGGTACTTGTAGTTTAATGTGTGCTACTTGTAGTTTAATGTGTGGTACTTGTAGTTTAATGTCTGGTTCTTGTAGTTTAATGTTACCGTGGATGATCTCCAGCTGCTGCACTCGGTTCAGGTTGTCCAGCGCTGACATCAGAGGGTCGTGACCCGGCGGTCTCTGTTCGCTGTTCTTTCCTTTGTTCTCGTAGGCGAGGACGGTGTCGGATTCATCAAGGAGGAAGGAAAGGCCGGCTTCAGAGAGCGACTCCTAGGACACAAACACTCGTTAACACAGGATTCATTACCGACGACTTTATTAACCACGCGTTTCATTACCGACGACTTTATTAACCACGCGTTTCATTACCGACAACTTTATTAACGACGCGTTTCATTACCGACAACTTTATTAACCACGCGTTTCATTACCGACGACTTTATTAACCACGCGTTTCATTACCGACAACTTTATTAACGACGCGTTTCATTACCGACAACTTTATTAACCACGCGTTTCATTACCGACGACTTTATTAACCACGCTTTTCATTACCGACGACTTTATTAACCACGCTTTTCATTACCGACGACTTCATTAACGACGCGTTTCATTACCGACGACTTTATTAACCATGCGTTTAATTACCGACGACTTTATTAACCACGCTTTTCATTACCGACGACTTCATTAACGACGCGTTTCATTACCGACGACTTTATTAACCATGCGTTTCATTACCGACGACTTTATTAACCATGCGTTTAATTACCGACGACTTTATTAACCACGCTTTTCATTACCGACGACTTCATTAACCACGCGTTTAATTACCAACGACTTTATTAACCACGCGTTTCATTACCGACGACTTTATTAACAACGCGTTTAATTACCAACGACTTTATTAACCACACGTTTCATTACCGACAACTTTATTAACGACGCGTTTAATTACCGACGACTTTATTAACGACACGTTTCATTACCGACGACTTTATTAACCACGCTTTTCATTACCGACGACTTCATTAACCACGCGTTTCATTACCCACGACTTTATTAACCCCGCGTTTAATTACCAACGACTTTATTAACCACGCGTTTCATTACCGACGACTTTATTAACAACGCGTTTAATTACCAACGACTTTATTAACCACACGTTTCATTACCGACAACTTTATTAACGACGCGTTTAATTACCGACGACTTTATTAACGACACGTTTCATTACCGACGACTTTATTAACCACGCGTTTAATTACCGACGACTTTATTAACCACGCTTTTCATTACCGACGACTTTATTAACCACGCTTTTCATTACCGACGACTTCATTAACGATGCGTTTCATTACCGACGACTTTATTAACCATGCGTTTAATTACCGACGACTTTATTAACCACGCTTTTCATTACCGACGACTTCATTAACCACGCGTTTCATTACCCACGACTTTATTAACCCCGCGTTTAATTACCAACGACTTTATTAACCACGCGTTTCATTACCGACGACTTTATTAACAACGCGTTTAATTACCAACGACTTTATTAACCACACGTTTCATTACCGACAACTTTATTAACGACGCGTTTAATTACCGACGACTTTATTAACGACACGTTTCATTACCGACGACTTTATTAACCACGCTTTTCATTACCGACGACTTCATTAACCACGCGTTTCATTACCCACGACTTTATTAACCCCGCGTTTAATTACCAACGACTTTATTAACCACGCGTTTCAATACCGACGACTTTATTAACAACGCGTTTAATTACCAACGACTTTATTAACCACACGTTTCATTACCGACAACTTTATTAACGACGCGTTTAATTACCGACGACTTTATTAACGACACGTTTCATTACCGACGACTTTATTAACCACGCGTTTCATTACCGACGACTTTATTAACCACGCGTTTAATTACCGACGACTTTATTAACCACGCGTTTCATTACCGACGACTTTATTAACCACGCGTTTAATTACCAACGACTTTATTAACCACGACTTTATTAACGACGACTTTATTAACCACGCGTTTAATTACCGACGACTTTATTAACGACGCGTTTCATTACCGACGACTTTATTAATGACGCGTTTAATTACCAACGACTTTATTAACAACGCATTTCCTCAGCAATGCTTTATTAACCACGCGTTTCCTCAGCAATGCTTTATTAACCACGCGTTTCCTCAGCAATGCTTTATTAACCACGCGTTTCCTCAGCAATGCTTTATTGTAGCAGACTATTTCATGCCATTGTATGTAAATGAACCTCACAGCTGATACTCAGTGCTGACTGGTTACATGACCTCACAGCTGATACTCAGTGCTGATTGGTTACATGGCCTCACAGCTGATACTCAGTGCTGATTGGTTACATGGCCTCACAGCTGATACTCAGTGCTGATTGGTTACATGGCCTCACAGCTGATACTCAGTGCTGATTGGTTACATGGCCTCACAGCTGATACTCAGTGCTGATTGGTTACATGGCCTCACAGCTGATACTCAGTGCTGATTGGTTACATGGCCTCACAGCTGATACTCAGTGCTGATTGGTTACATGACCTCACAGCTGATACTCAGTGCTGATTGGTTACATGGCCTCACAGCTGATACTCAGTGCTGATTGGTTACATGGCCTCACAGCTGATACTCAGTGCTGATTGGTTGCATGACCTCACAGCTGATACTCAGTGCTGATTGGTTACATGGCCTCACAGCTGATACTCAGTGCTGATTGGTTACATGGCCTCACAGCTGATACTCAGTGCTGATTGGTTACATGACATCACAGCTGATACTCAGTGCTGATTGGTTACATGACATCACAGCTGATACTCAGTGCTGATTGGTTACATGGCCTCACAGCTGATACTCAGTGCTGATTGGTTACATGGCCTCACAGCTGATACTAAGTGCTGATTGGTTACATGGCCTCACAGCTGATACTCAGTGCTGATTGGTTACATGGCCTCACAGCTGATACTCAGTGCTGATTGGTTACATGGCCTCACAGCTGATACTCAGTGCTGATTGGTTACATGGCCTCACAGCTGATACTCAGTGCTGATTGGTTACATGGCCTCACAGCTGATACTCAGTGCTGATTGGTTACATGACATCACAGCTGATACTCAGTGCTGATTGGTTACCTGACCTCACAGCTGATACTCAGTGCTGATTGGTTACCTGACATCACAGCTGATACTCAGTGCTGATTGGTTACATGACATCACAGCTGATACTCAGTGCTGATTGGTTACCTGACAGGTGTTGCAGGAGCAGAGTTTGGAGCGCCACGCTGAAGGCCAGAACACGGCTCCTGATTGGACTCTTTTCTGACCAGTCGCCTGGAGCTCCTTCAGTCTGCAGCTTGGTTCTGTCTCCTGACGGCTTCGCTTACAGCTTGGCTCGATGACATCATCAACCTGACAGATTATTGATTATGAATCAATCACACTGATCAGTGTTAACACAGAAAGGAATAAGTAGAGCAACAGCAGAAGATATGCTGTTTAAAAGCAAACTAAGAGACAAAAGCTGATTCTGGTTCATTAGAGCTGAGTCTGGTTCTAAGTCTGGTTCATTAGAACTGAGTCTGGTTCTAAGTCTGGTTCATTAGAACTCAGTCTGGTTCTAAGTCTGGCTCATTAGAACTGAGTCTGGTTCTAAGTCTGGCTCATTAGAACTGAGTCTGGTTCTAAGTCTGGCTCATTAGAACTCAGTCTGGTTCTAAGTCTGGTTCATTAGAGCTGAGTCTGGTTCTAAGTCTGGTTCTAAGTCTGGTTCTAAGTCTGGTTGTAAGTCTGGTTCATTAGAGCTGAGTCTGGTTCTAAGTCTGGTTCTAAGTCTGGTCCTAAGTCTGGTTCTCACCTCTTCAGACTGATTCAGGTTCACGTTTGACTCGTCTGTTCCTGGCGTTTCTTCCTTCACTTCTTCTTCTGCTGACTCACCTGGAACTGAACAGGAAGAACATCAAAGACAGGAAGTACATCACAGACAGGAAGTACACCACAGACAGGAAGTACACAACAGACAGGAAGTACACCACGGACAGGAAGTTGTTTACCTGCCAGGTGAGCGGCAAAGGTCCAAAGGAAGGGGTTTTTATTCATACAGGACTCACAGATCATCTCCTGCAGCTCCACACAGTCTGGAACCACACAGCCCAGGTGCTGTCAGAACCAACAGGTGAGGTCAGAACCAGCAGGTGATGTCAGAACCAACAGGTGATGTCAGAACCAACAGGTGAGGTCAGAACAAACAGGTGAGGTTAGAACCAACAGGTGATGTTAGAACCAACAGGTGAGGTCAGAACCAACAGGTGAGCTTAGAACCAACAGGTGATGTTAGAACCAACAGGTGAGGTCAGAACCAACAGGTGAGCTTAGAACCAACAGTTGATGTTAGAACCAACAGGTGAGGTCAGAACCAACAGGTGAGGTCAGAACCAACAGGTGAGGTTAGAACCAACAGGTGAGGTCAGAACTAACAGGTGAGGTCAGAACCAACAGGTGAGGTCAGAACCAACAGGTGAGGTCCGAACCAACAGGTGAGGTCAGAACCAACAGGGTTAGGGTTAGGGTTACCTGTCAGCTGTGTTAGACTCACCCTGCCGTGCAGCCAATCCTCACACACCACACACTGAATCATTTCGTCCTCCACCTGAAACCAAAACGAGCCAATCACAGTGAGGCACAGCTTCCATACAGGAACCAGGGCAGGTAAGGTTCAGGTGTGTCAGGTGTGTCTCACCTGGTCTTCTGGATCAGGGTAGGGTCGGCTGCAGGTACAGTACTCTCCAAAGAAGTTATGGCTGTATTTGTTGAGACTGTTGAGCTCGTCTTTATCCTGCAAAACACACACACAGCTGATCAACACACACACCTGAGCACAGCGCAATGATGTCACTGTAAATCACACCTGCCAGGTGAGCAGGCAGCTGTGATGTCATAACTCACAGGGAAGAGTTTACACTGCAGCTCTGTGAACTTCCTGTTTCCACAGTCACAGCGGAAATTCCTGCAGAGAAGAAGTCTCAGGATCAATACAATCAATACAATCAATACCCTCAATACGATCAATACGCTCAATACACTCAATACGATCAATATGATCAATACGCTCAATGATGTCATACCTCTTGGATAATCAATAATAATGATGATGTCATACCTCTTGGATAATCAATAATGATGGTGTCATACCTCTTGGATAATCAATAATAATGATGTCATACCTCTTGGATAATCAATAATGATGATGTCATACCTCTTGGATAATCAATAATAATGATGTCATACCTCTTGGATAATCAATAATGATGATGTCATACCTCTTGGATAATCAATAATAATGATGTCATACCTCTTGGATAATCAATAATGATGATGTCATACCTCTTGGATAATCAATAATAATGATGTCATACCTCTTGGATTATCAATAATGATGATGTCATACCTCTTGGATAATCAATAATGATGATGTCATACCTCTTGGATAATCAATAATGATGATGTCATACCTCTTGGATAATCAATAATAATGATGTCATACCTCTTGGATAATCAATTATGATGATGTCATACCTCTTGGATAATCAATAATGATGATGTCATACCTCTTGGTGTAGAGCTCGAACAGGTCGTGACCTTCGTGGCATTTGTATGAACACGCTAAGCACACGCCTGCTGCTGCGCCTCCTTTAGGAGAACACGTGTTACACGCATAGAGAGCCTGCCGCTGCACGTAGCCCTGCAACACACACACACACACTTTAATACACACTTTAATACACACACACACACACACACACTTTAATACACACTTTAATACACACTTTAATATACACACACACACACACACACACATTAATACACACTTTAATATACACACACACACACACACATTAATACACACTTAAATATACACACACACACACACATTAATACACACACACATACACACTTTAATACACACACATTAATACACACACACACATTAATACACACACACACACACACTCAGGAGCCCTGGTTCCTTAGTGTTGCTAGGTTACCGATACACAGCACTGCTGCTGCAAAAAGTTCTAATAAATAGTATTTATAATATATAATATATAATATATAATATATAATAGATAATATATAATATATAATAAATAGTATATATAATATATAATATATAATATATAATATATAATAGATAATATATAATATATAATAAATAGTATATAACATATAATATATAATATATAATAAATAGTATATAATATATAATATATAATATATAATAGATAGTATATATAATATATAATAGATAATAGATAGTATATATAAATATATAATAAATAATATATAATATATAATAGATAGTATATATAATATATAATATATAATAGATAGTATATATAATATATAATATATAATAGTTAGTATATATAATATATAATATATAATAGATAGTATATATAATATATAATATATAATATATAATATATAAATATAATATATAATATATAATAGATAGTATATATAATATATAGTATATATAATATATAATATATAATAGATAGTATATATAATATATAATATATAATATATAGTATATATAATATATAATATATAATATATAATATATAAATATAATATATAATATATAATATATAATATATAATATATAATATATAATATATAATATATAATAGATAGTATATAATATATAATATATAATAAATAGTATATATAATATATAATATATAAATATAATATATAATATATAATATATAATATATAATATATAATATATAATATATAATAAATAGTATATATAATATATAATATATAAATATAATATATAATATATAATATATAATATATAATAGATAGTATATATAATATATAATAGATAGTATATATAATATATAATAGATAGTATATATAATATATAATATATAATATATAATATATAGTATATATAAATATAACCTCGGGGTACGAGCAGTGATCAGAGTCACTTCCTGCCAACACAGCTGAAGCTTCTTCCTCCAATTCCTCATCTTCCTCCAGGACGTCGACCAGAGACACTGTCTGCTCCTCTGACATCATCACCTGCAACACACACACACACACACACACACACACACACACACATTGACATTTAGTCATTTAGCAGACGCTTTTATCCAAAGCGACTTACAAGGGAGAATAACATTCAAGCTACATTGCAACAGACCTTAGTGTGACAATAAATAAATAAATAAGTAATGCTAATTAGTGCTAAGTAATGCTAAGTACTGCTAAGTACTTCTAAGTAACCTAACCCACTATGCCTAACCCACTAACCCTAACCCACTATGCCTAACCCACTAACCCTAACCCTAACCCACTATGCCTAACCCACTAACCCTAACCCACTATGCCTAACCCACTAACCCTAACCCACTATGCCTAACCCTAACCCACTAACCCTAACCCACTATGCCTAACCCACTAACCCTAACCCACTATGCCTAACCCTAACCCACTAACCCTAACCCACTATGCCTAACCCTAACCCACTAACCCTAACCCACTATGCCTAACCCACTAACCCACTAACCCTAACCCACTATGCCTAACCCACTAACCCTAACCCACTAACCCTAACCCACTAACCCACTAACCCTAACCCACTATGCCTAACCCACTAACCCACTAACCCACTAACCCTAACCCACTAACCCACTAACCCACTAACCCTAACCCACTATGCCTAACCCACTAACCCTAACCCACTAACCCTAACCCACTATGCCTAACCCACTAACCCTAACCCACTAACCCTAACCCACTAACCCACTAACCCACTAACCCTAACCCACTATGCCTAACCCACTAACCCTAACCCACTATGCCTAACCCACTATGCCTAACCCACTAACCCACTAACCCTAACCCACTAACCCTAACCCACTAACCCACTAACCCTAACCCACTAACCCTAACCCACTAACCCTAACCCACTAACCCTAACCCACTATGCCTAACCCACTATGCCTAACCCACTAACCCACTACCCCACTAACCCTAACCCACTAACCCTAACCCACTATGCCTAACCCACTAACCCTAACCCACTATGCCTAACCCACTAACCCACTAACCCACTAACCCACTAACCCTAACCCTATGCTGTCACAATCAGCTGCTGAAACATTATGGAGGAATCCAGTGGAAGTGATCTGTAAAGTCTCTTTGCTGCTTTTTGTTTACAACCTTTGTTTAGTTTGGACCTCTAGATATATCCCCTATATGTTAGTAAGTATGTCTGGGTTTGTGTGACAGACTGAGAGCAACGCTGGACTCCATCGCTCCTTTAAAGAAGAAGATAATAAAACAGAGAACAGCTCTGTGGTTTCAGTCTCTAAACAATTAAAGCAAACGTGTTAATTAGAAAGAATATGGCTACTAAACTAGAAGAGTCTGACTGAGTCTATAAGAAGTTCTGTAACTCTTCACTAATAGAGTAAAAACAGGCCAAGGTTTATTGTAAAGAGTCATAACTGATCCAATAACTCTGTGGTTATGATAAAATTAACTATTAGGGACAAAATGAATCACCTCCTGCCCTCAATAAGCTGATTTATCTTCTAACAGGAAACTTAGAAACTGTGTTAAACCTGATATTTATTTAGACTGTTTCTCTCCAGTCGACCTTAAAGAATTAACTTCATCCTGTCTCTGAGACTCAGTTAGCGCCTTCTTATTAGATCAATCTGTCCTTAGTAACAGGATGTTATATATGTTATATAATATATAATATATATGGGTTATATATGTTATATAATATATATGGGTTAGGGTTAGGTATATTATATAATGTACCAGTCCTTTAGCTGATTAACCCAGCAACAGGCTGTTTACTGCTTCCAGCCAATCGCAGACCTCTATCTGATCCAGCCAATCACAGACCTCTATCTGACCTCCTGCTATAAGATGAGAAATCAGCCAATCAGCTGTTAGTAATTAATGACATCACCACATATTGATCAGCGTTAGCTTCAGCCGTTAGCCTCAGTTAGCTTCAGTCGTTAGCCTCAGTTAGCTTGAGTCGTTAACCTCAGTTAGCTTGAGCCGTTAGCCTCAGTTAGTTTGAGCCGTTAGCCTCAGTTAGCTTCAGCCGTTAGCCACAGTTAGCTCCCACAGTTTATATGAATGTGAATCTGCTGCGTGCTAATGCTAACTCACCGAGTCAAACTGGAACTGCTCCGCCCGAACCAGCCAATCAGTGATGATCAATGATGATCAGTATTGATCGATTATAACTGATAATAACTGATAATTAGCTCCGTCTGATGTTAGCTGCTGCTGCTAGCGCGGATGACAACATCCGGTTTACTTCCGCAGATCGTATTTGGCGCCACTCAGGGTCACGTGGTTAAAACTAAATAGAACTTTATTTAAAAATGTTCAAAGTATTAAAGTGTTTAACTTTATTAACAAGAACAAATTATAACAACATGTAAATAATATATAAATATATTTAATACATATTTAATTTATATAATATATTTAATCTATATGATATATAATTAATCTATATAATATATATTTAATCTATGATATATAATTGATCTATATAATATATAATTGATCTATATAATATATATTAATATTAACATGTTGTGTTTTTTGTTTTGTCTTCAAATGCTAATAAAGTTTGATTTACTTTTTTTTTTAAATAAACTACTTGAGATTACGTCACTTCCTCCGATACTGCGTGACGACAGCACGCAGCAGACAGCGCGTGCAGAAGATGGCGGACGCTGCAGAATGTGCGGTGCGCGCGGAGCTTCGGGACAGAAACGGGCACGCGCAGAAAATCTCCGTGAATGTAGAGAGTATGCTGACGTCACTGATCCGCGGGATGCGCGAGCTCAGCCCCGAAGTCTCGAGACTCCTCAGCGAGCTGGTGGAGCGGGAAAAAACCTGCGGAGCATGCGCAGAAGGTGAGCCGTCTGACGTCATCAATGAGAAGGATTTGTTTGGTTTTTTTCCCCAAAAAAATCTTTATTAAGGAATACAATGCAGTACAGTGCAAAACAATAGTGTGATGACAACCGCCAGGGGGCGCTACACACATTCAGAATATCATATTACACAAACACATTAAAAAGAGTCTTAATGGCTTTTATATTAGTGGAATGGTATATATATAATAGTTTAATATATAGTTTGGCCTGGAGAGGAGAGGCTTTTGATTAGTGTATCGACATTTTTGGATATGCCATTTGGCTAAATGTATAATAATATTAATGATATAAAACTGTTGTTTTTTGGCAGATGGATAATCAACGAAGCCAAACAATATATGTTCAAAACAAGAAGAAATCAAGTTGCAAATATCTTCCCATAATTTGGTAAAAACATCTTCAGGGTTTCCATCTGAAAGATACTTCTCTCATTTTATTATCTTTTCCAGTCCAGGTTATTAATAAAGGGTTAGGGTTAGTACTAACTAACTACTACTGCCTTTTAAATAACATAATTACTCCATTTATAACCATAATAAAGTCATTAATAGGGATTAAATCATTAATGATCCATCTGAGTTCAACAATTAGGATTAGTCTTTATTGATCTATGTTTGTACATCAATGACCAACAGTCTGTTTATGAAGGTTCAACATTAGAATTACAAAATAAAAAGAAATGTTGGCTTCTTAATTTAGAGAAAACAACATTTGGTATGAAGTTCCAAACTGAAGACGAGTTCTTGATTTCTAGTTTTATCCAATTTATTATAAATGTTTTATTTAAGGTGTAAAAGTCTAAAAGGTTAAAGCCACTGTTATTATTACTGATGTTTTAATATAGTGCTTTTTGTTCCTCCACATAAAGTTAAATAACATGTTAGGGTTTAACATGAAGGATAAAGCACATATTCAGCTTTTAGCAATCGAACTCTCAATGCTCTCAAAAATTTAGATAATTAGAATTTTAAGAGTTTCAAATTATTACAAAATAAACTTTATGCCAAAGCTTCAACGAACAGGTTTAGACCCAGCATGGTGTTTCACAGCTGGTCAGTGTTAGGACTCACAGAGATGTCTGTTAAAGGATATTAACGTTGACATGAGGGTTATTGATTAAATCAGATATAAAGGTCTGGTTGTCA
>NW_026910626.1:22500-27500 GCF_963691925.1 Scomber scombrus
AGGTCAGCTTGAGGTCAGCGTGAGGTCAGTGTGAGATCAGGACTAACAGAATGGAATAGGGGATGAAGGGATGTGATAGGCTGTCACAGTTGTGACATCACTACCTGCTTTATCTTTGATGACAGACCAATCAGAGAAGCTGTCCAGGTGTTCCTGCAGTCTGCTGCACAGAGTCACATGACCCACGTAGTCCAATAGCACGTCGATGATTGGCCCCGCCCACCGAGAGATGCTGGGAGCGGAGATCATCTCACAGAACTATCAATCAATCACAGAACTATTAATCAATCACAGAACTATCAATCAATCACAGAACTATCAATCAATCACAGATGTACCTGGACGCCTCGGGCCGGGCTGAGCTCTGATTGGTCAGCGTCTGGGTTGTTGAAGTCGTCCCTGGGGGATCGGGACGTTTTGATTGGAGGATGAGGTTGGCTGTTGTACGTGCAGGTGAAGCAGGAGTGGGCGTGGCCTCCGTTGTCCAGCAGGTACTTGAACATGGTCAGGTACTTCATGCAGAACATGTAGACGGCGGGGAAGGTGGTGGGGTGCGTGGGGATGGCGGCGTTGATGTCGGCGCCGTGCTCCACCAGCAGCGCGACGGTCCGGATGCAGCCGAGCCGCGCCGCCACCATCAGCGGCCGGAACATGTCGAGGTTCGGGTCGGCGCCGGCCTCCAGCAGCAGCCGCGTGGCCTCGATGTTGTTGTTGATGACGCAGAAGTAGAGCGCCGTGCTGCGCCGGTCCTCGTACAGTTTGGATCGCTCCTCGGACAGCTGAGCGTTCACGTCGAATCCCGCCTCCACCAGAGTCTCCAGGATGTCGTCACGGTTACGGTCGGCGGCCACGTGCAGCGGGCTGATGCCGGACCGGCGGATCCTGGCTCTGCTGGTGGCCGGGATCACCATGGAGACGATGCTGCAACAGAAGACGGCGGTCGATTAAGAACAATAAAGTTTATTTAAGGAGGAAACTGTCAGCTGCACGTACGTGTCACTTCCTCTCTGGGCGGCGATGTGCAGCGGTAATAATCCCGTCTTGCCCGCTTTGTTGGCGTCGGCGTTATGAGACACGAGAAACTTCACGATGTTCTCGTGACCATTCTTTGCAGCTTCATACAGAGCGGTGGCTCCGTCTGCTGCCTGGCTGTTAATATCTGCACCTGCACAGGTCAGAGGTCAGAGGTCAGAGGTCACTGACACTGTGAGCGATGACCAATCACCTCGAACACACACACACACATTAATACACACACAGCTGGAACAGATGAAGGAACCTTAATGATGTCATTATAACAGCAGCTCAGTTAAACTTCAGGGAGATCAATCAGCTTATTGATCATGAATCAGCTTATTGATCATGAATCAGCTTATTGATCATGAATCAGCTTATTGATCATGAATCAGCTTATTGATCATGAATCAGCTTATTGATCATGAATCAGCTTATTGATCATGAATCAGCTTATTGATCATGAATCAGCTGCTTCTTCTCTAGTCTGGTGTTCTGCTAGTGTCCTCGTCTCTACTGCTACCTGCAGCTAATCAGGTTCACAGCTAGTCCAGCTCCTCCTGCTCCTCCTGCTCCTCCTGCTCCTCATGCTCCTCCTGCTCCTCCTAACCCTAACCCAGCACAGTGTGAAGAGCAGGGAGGAGAAACCAGGAGAGCCGGACATGGACCCAGCAGCAGGACCGCTATCTGCTCCTCTGTGTGAGGAGGAACAGAAGGAGCAGGAGGAGCACTGCCACAGCCCATTATACACTTCTAGCTCTACTCCATCAGGGATAGTACCTGGTGCTGCCGGCCTCTGATTGGTCAGAGAGTCATAGTACCTGGTGCTGCCGGCCTCTGATTGGTCAGAGAGTCATAGTACCTGGTGCTGCTGGCCAGTGATTGGTCAGAGAGTCATAGTACCTGGTGCTGCCGGCCTCTGATTGGTCAGAGAGTCATAGTACCTGGTGCTGCCGGCCTCTGATTGGTCAGAGAGTCATAGTACCTGGTGCTGCCGGCCTCTGATTGGTCAGAGAGTCATAGTACCTGGTGCTGCCGGCCTCTGATTGGTCAGAGAGTCATAGTACCTGGTGCTGCCGGCCTCTGATTGGTCAGAGAGTCATAGTACCTGGTGCTGCCGGCCTCTGATTGGTCAGAGAGTCACAGTACCTGGTGCTGCCGGCCACTGATTGGTCAGAGAGTCACAGTACCTGGTGCTGCTGGCCACTGATTGGTCAGAGAGTCACAGTACCTGGTGCTGCCGGCCTCTGATTGGTCAGAGAGTCACAGTACCTGGTGCTGCCGGCCACTGATTGGTCAGAGAGTCACAGTACCTGGTGCTGCCGGCCACTGATTGGTCAGAGAGTCACAGTACCTGGTGCTGTCGGCCTCTGATTGGTCAGAGAGTCGCTGGAAGAGTCACGAGACGTCAACACAAGAATCAAACCTCCATCTTTAAACACCGACAGCAGCGTTACAGAGATGAGTTTCTCTTCTCTTTGTGTGACAGGAAGCCTTCATGTCCTCCATTGTTTATGTTGCTATGACGACCTCGCTCACGTTGAGGAGGAACTATGAAGTCATGGAGAACCACCTGGTACCAAACCCAGTAGAGTAGAGCTAGAACCGTATAATGGTCCCAAACAGCCTCCATGAGGGGACATGAGGACACCCCCCCCCCCCCCCCCCCGCTAGGCAGGTGGGCAACCCAGGGCCGCTTTGGTGGGGGGGCACTGATGGTCTGGGGAGGCAGATCCTTGGAGGGTCACACAGACCACCATGTCAGAGCCAACGGTTCCCTGTTAGTAACCAGAATGCTCAGTGGGTCCCGGTTCCTGCTGGTGCAGTGGGTCCTGGTCCCTGCTAGTGCAGTGGGTCCTGGTCCCAGCTAGTGCAGTGGGTCCTTGTCCCTACTGGTGCAGTGGATCCCGGCTCCTGGTGCAGTGGGTCCCGGTTCCTGCTGGTGCAGTGGGTCCCGGTTCCTGCTGGTGCAGTGGGTCCCGGTCCCCGCTGGTGCAGTGGGTCCCGATTCCTGCTGGTGCAGTGGGTCCCGGTCCCTGCTGGTGCAGTGGGTCCCGGTTCCTGCTGGTGCAGTGGGTCCCGGTTCCTCCTGGTGCAGTGGGTCCCGGTTCCTGCTGGTGTTAATATGGGTTCTAACGGGTTCTAGCGGGTTCTAACGTACCGTGCTTGAGGAGGAAGCGCAGCGCGTCCAGCTGCCCGCTCTGAGCCGCGGTGAACAGCGGCGAGATGCCGTAGCGGTCCGTCTGAGCGTGTTTGGCGCCGGCCTTCAGAAGCAGCTCACAGACCTCCAGGTTGCTCCTGCACACGGCTTCATGCAGCGGCGTCCAGCCCTGAGAGCACGCTGCGTTCACCTGCACGCCATGCGCCAGCAGCATCGCCACCACGGCCGCGCTGCTCCGCTCACACGCTGCAGTTAAAGGGACAGTACACTCTGGTTATTAAAGGGACAGTACACACTCTGGTTATTAAAGGGACAGTACACTCTGGTTATTAAAGGGACAGTACACTCTGGTTATTAAAGGGACAGTACACACTCTGCTTATTAAAGGGACAGTTCACACTCTGGTTATTAAAGGGACAGTACACTCTGGTTATTAAAGGGACAGTACACTCTGGTTATTAAAGGGACAGTACACACTCTGCTTATTAAAGGGACAGTACACACTCTGGTTATTAAAGGGACAGTACACACTCTGATTATTAAAGGGACAGTACACACTCTGGTTATTAAAGGGACAGTACACACTCTGTATATTAAAGGGACAGTACACACTGCTTATTAAAGGGACAGTACACACTCTGCTTATTAAAGGGACAGTACACACTCTGCTTATTAAAGGGACAGTACACACTCTGCTTATTAGTAACGGTTAGGGTTAGTAACGTTAGGGTTAGTAACGGTTAGTAACGGTTAGTAACGGTTAGGGTTAGTAACGGTTAGTAACGGTTAGTAACGGTTAGGGTTAGTAACGGTTAGTAACGGTTAGGGTTAGTAACGGTTAGTAACGGTTAGTAACGGTTAGTAACGGTTAGGGTTAGTAACGGTTAGTAACGGTTAGTAACGGTTAGGGTTAGTAACGGTTAGTAACGGTTAGGGTTAGTAACGGTTAGTAACGGTTAGTAACGGTTAGGGTTAGTAACGGTTAGTAACGGTTAGGGTTAGTAACGGTTAGTAACGGTTAGTAACGGTTAGTAACGGTTAGGGTTAGTAACGGTTAGTAACGGTTAGTAACGGTTAGGGTTAGTAACGGTTAGTAACGGTTAGGGTTAGTAACGGTTAGTAACGGTTAGTAACGGTTAGTAACGGTTAGTAACGGTTAGGGTTAGTAACGGTTAGTAACGGTTAGGGTTAGTAACGGTTAGTAACGGTTAGGGTTAGTAACGGTTAGTAACGGTTAGGGTTAGTAACGGTTAGTAACGGTTAGTAACGGTTAGTAACGGTTGGTAACGGTTAGTAACGGTTAGGGTTAGTAACGGTTAGTAACGGTTAGGGTTAGTAACGGTTAGTAACGGTTAGGGTTAGTAACGGTTAGTAACGGTTAGGGTTAGTAACGGTTAGTAACGGTTAGGGTTAGTAACGGTTGGTAACGGTTAGTAACGGTTAGGGTTAGTAACGGTTAGGGTTAGTAACGTTAGGGTTAGTAACGGTTAGTAACGGTTAGGGTTAACAGTCCTATTAGCACTAAAACCACATCGCTGCTCATACAGTATGATGTTGTGTGACGCGGTCATCGAGCCATCGAGTGGGTTAGGGTTAACATGTCTGTAGTTTCACCTTTGAAGAGCGGTGATTCGCGATCATGGTTGGGGAGGTCGGCGTCGGCTCCGTGGTCCAGTAGCACCTGAATACATCGCAGATGCTCCTTGCTGGCAGAAATCAGCAGCGCCGTCTCACCTCGCTCTGTTCGCTTGTTGACCATCCCCGGCTGAGCTGATCCCAAAAACACAGAAATCAACATACCAAAAAACAGAGAAGCAGTTTGTGG
>NW_026910627.1:0-5000 GCF_963691925.1 Scomber scombrus
ATCAGTCCTTAATTTATTCTCACTAATTAACAATTAAAGATATTTATTATTCATACAATGTTTGTTTCATATCTTATTTTATATTTTTATACATTTTGATAAAACAGTTTATTATTATAGTAAGAATAAAGGCTTAGCTGCTTAATATTAGTCCTCCCTCGTCTGTTTTGACTGTTCCTTCTTTCCTTCCTTACTTCCTCCCTCCTTCTCTCTTTCTTTCCTTCCTTTATCTATCCTCCTTCCATCCCCTTTTCTTCCTTCCTACCTTCTTCCTCCGTTCCTTCCTTCTTCCTTCCTTCTTTCCTTCCTTCATCCTTCCTCTTTTCCTTCTTTCCTTCCTCCCTCCCTACTTCCTTCCTCCCTTCCATCCTCCCTCCCTTCCTTCTTTCCTCCCTCCCTTCCTTCCTCCCTTCCTTCCTTCCTTCCTTCCTTCCTCCCTCCCTTCCTTTCCTCCCTTCCTTCTTCCTCCCTTCCTTCCTCCCTTCCTTCCTCCCTTCCTTCCTTCCTTCCTTCCTCCATTCCTTCCTCCATTCCATCCCTCCTCCTTTCCTTCCTCCCTTCCTTCCTTCCTCCCTTCCTTCCTTCCTTCCTTCCTTCCTTCCTTCCTCCCTCCCTCCCTTCCTTCCTTCCTTCCTTCCTTCCTTCCTTCCCTCCTTCCTTCCTCCCTCCTTGTTAATGAAGTTAATAAACTTAATTATGTGTGAACATGATCAGAGTTCAGACCTCGAAGAATCCGGCTCCCTGCTGCTGGATCAGTAAACTGGAGTCTGGTTTGTTCCTGCAGTACGTCACGTACATGTGGAACTTATCAGCCTGCAACACACACACACACACACACACACACACACACAGAGACACACACACACACACACACACACACACACACACACAGAGACACACACACACACACACACACACACACACACACACACACACACACACACACACACATACACACACACACACACACACACACACACACACACACACACACACACACATACATACACACACACACACACACACACACACACACACATTAGTCGGTAGTTTAACATCATATTAATTCATTATTAATTAAAGCTGTATAATCTGGTTACCCAGGTAACGAAACAGTGTCCAACGTCTTCAGGAAGCTGCTCGTAGTTTTCCAACTCCTTCAGGAAAATACTGCAAAGCACAAAATACAGTTATATATTATTTTTTATATATATTAGTATATATAATTAGTATATTTTATATTATTACACATATTACAGTGATGTAGGAGTATATGTAGTATATTTAGTATTTACCTGTTATGAAGCTCGTAGATGTATATTGTAGTATATTAGTATATGTAGTATATAATATATAGTATATTTATTATTTACCTGTTGTGGAACTCGTAGATGTCCTGGATGTTTCCGAACACAATGTCGTCTTTGTTGTTCAGACCAGCAGGAACGTCCTCCGAGCCGCTCGTCATCTCCCACAGGTACGTCTGCACCAAAGTTACACTGGATTACTATCAGCAGGTAATAACCAGTATAATGTAGTAATACACCTTTATTACGCAGTATAAAGTAATATAAATTATATATATATATATATATATATATATATATATATATATATATATATATATATATATATATATATATATATATATATATATATTATAATCAGTAAACTTGTTACTGTGCTATGTTGCAGTTCTGCCAGCAGAGGGCGCTGTTGGTATTACAATGATTTTAAATGGACTGGTTTATATAATAAAACATTAAATAATAAAGTATTATTTGGTATTTTATAATATAATAAAGTATAATTAAGTAGTTGAAGGTGTTTTATAGCAGCTTTCATACAGACTAGTGTTCAGAGTGATTTATAATAAGCTGATTGACAAGCTGATTATAAAACAGAACAAGTGACAATTTAAAAATAAATAAATAAATATAATAATAATAATAATAAATAAAATAATAATAATAATAACAAAATGAAAATAATAATAATAATAAATAACAAATAAATATAATAATAATAATAATTTAAAAAAGAAAATAAATAAATAATAATAATAAAAAAGAAAATAAATACATTATAATAATAATAAATTAATACAAATAATAATAAATTAATAAATAATAATTTTAAAAGGCAAAACTGAAAATGCATACAAATGTAAATAATTGTAAAAGTAAAAAATAAATAAATAGAATTTAACTGCATTTTTATGTAATAATACAGATTATTTAAATATAGCTGAATTCATAATGTCTATTTTTCCACATTTATAAATTCAGATCAGTTTATAGTTGCTTATTAAACTTGTCTGTCTTTGAATCCTTTAATCTATAAGAAGCTCCAAATGTTCACGTTATTATTTTTCATCTTAAATTTTAATTATTTCTTTTTCAGATTAAATATCTCCATATTCAAACCACATAAATGTGAAAGTAAAATATTAAAAATGCTTTAAATTTAAGTGCATTTAACTCTTTTTACGTCTTTTCTTTGCTTCCATACTCATTAAATGTTTATACCTCGATACATTCCTGCAGATCTCTGACGTAGACTCTCTCCGTCTGCAGCAGCTCGGCCATGATGTACCTGACAACAACAAAGGAGCGTTACCATGGCAACGTTACTACGACGTCTAACCCCTAACCCTGACTGTATAGTAGCGTTACTCACTCTTTCTTGCGGGCGGAGCGTCGCTTCTCGTCGCTGATCTGGTGACTCGGGTCGGACAGGTTCACCTCAGGGTCCGAGTCAGACAGACTGTTGGGGATCAGCTCCAACTCCAAATCCTTGTTGTCCTGAAAAGAGACGAAGATTATTAAGAAGATGGAAGGAAAGGAGGGATGAGAGGATGTAAGGAAGGAAAAGAAGACATGAAGGATGGACGGAAGGAAAGAAGGAAAGATTGAAGGAAGGAAGGATGCAAAGATTGAAGGAAGGAAGGAAGGAAGGAAGGCAGGAAAGATGGAAGGAAGGAAGGAAGGAAGGAAAGATTGAAGGGAGAGAGGAAGGAAGAGAAGACAGGAAGGAAAGATGGAAGGGAGGAAGGGCAGAAGAAAGGAGGGAAGGAAGAAAGAAGGACAAGACAGACAGAATGAAGGAAGGAAGATAGGGAGAAAGGAAAGATGGAAGGAAGGATGGAAAGAAGGATAAAAGGAAGGAAAAGAACACAGGAAGGAAAGTGGGCCGGATTGGACCCCTCGGTGGTCCGATTCTGGCCCCCGGGCCTCATGTTTGACTAATTATGAGTCAGAATATGAACATTATTCAAAGGTGTTTAACCTTCCAGATGTTTAAGCTTCCAGATGTTTAACCTTCCAGATGTTTAACCCTCCAGATGTTTAATCATCCAGATGTTTAACCCTCCAAATGTTTAACTCTACCTGTGAGCAGATGTGTAACCTTCCAGATGTTTAACCCTCCAGATGTGTAACCTTCCAGATGTTTAACCCTCCAGATGTTTAATCATCCAGATGTTTAACCCTCCAAATGTTTAACTCTACCTGTGAGCAGATGTGTAACCTTCCAGATGTTTAACCCTCCAGATGTGTAACCTTCCAGATGTTTAACCCTCCAGATGTTTAACCTTCCAGATGTTTAACCCTCCAGATGTTTAACCTTCCAGATGTTTAACCCTCCAGATGTTTAACCTTCCAGATGTTTAACCTTCCAGATGTGTAACCCTACCTGTGAGCATCCTCCCAGCGCTGTCTCCAGCAGGTGGCGGTATTGTCCCATCCTGACGGTGAAGTCCCGGTACCGTTTGTCCACCGTGGAGACGCAGCGCCGCAGCTCCACCCGGTGGGCGTGGCCTTTAGCCAGCATGCTCTCAGCCAGCTGGATCAGCAGGTGAACCTTCTCCTGCGTGTGCTGAGAGGAGACGGACAGACAGGTGATGGTTTAATATGTAAACAGTACTGTGCAAAAGCCCTTCCCCCCTTCCGTCTGTCCTTCTTCCCTCCCTCCTTCCTTCCTTCTTTCCTTCCTCCGTCCCCCTTTCTTACTTCCTTCTGTTCTTCCCTCCTACCTTCCTTCCTTCCTTCTTTCCTCCGTCGTTCCTTCCTTCTTCCTCCCTCCCTCCCTCCCTCCTTTCCTTCCTTCTTCCTCCCTTCCTTACCTCCTTCCTCCTTTCCTTCCATCTTCCTCCCTTCCTTCCTTTCCTTCCTCCCTTCCTTTCCTTCCATCCTCCCTTCCTTCTTTTCTTTCCTCCCTTCCTTCCTTCCTTCCTCCTTTCTTTCCTTCTTCTTCCCTTCCTTCCTTCCTTTCCTTCCTCCCTTCCTTCCTTCCATCCTTCCTTCCTTCCATCCTTCCTTCCTTCCTTCCTTCCTTACTTCCTTCCACCCTTCCTTCCTTCCTCCCTTTCTTCCTTCCTTCCTTCCTATTAGTTGTTTTAGCAATGATATAATGACCATATATAATTATTTATGTTTCATTATTAGTATACAACCAGACTGTGTGTGTGTGTGTGTGTGTGTGTGTACGTGTGCGTGTGTGTGTGTGTGTGCGCGTGTACGTGTGCGTGTGTGTGTGTGTGTGCGCGTGTACGTGTGTGTTCTCACTTTGGCCGAAACACAGAATTCTCGGTGTTGGTTGAGCAGCTCTTGCGTCTCGGTTGCCGCGGCGCCGGGCGACGTGTGCGTGGAGAGGTAGTGGTCACCTGACTGCTGCAGCCAATCCAGAGCCTGCAATGTAAACACACACACACACACACACATTAGGTGATTCATGTAATGTTTTAATCACGTTAACGTTTGTCAGAGAAGGACCACAAACTAATGATCCTCTAAAACAGGGGGGTCAAACACACGGCCCGTGGGCCAGAAACGGACAGCCCAGGAGTCCACTCCGGCCCACCGTCCTTCCTGTCTTATTTTCCTTCTTTCCTTCATGTCTTTTCTTCCTTCCTTCCTTCCTTACATCCTGTCATTCCTCCTTCCCTCCTTCCTTCCTTCTTTACATCCTGTCATTCCTCCTTCCCTCCTTCCTTCCTTCCT
>NW_026910627.1:10000-22418 GCF_963691925.1 Scomber scombrus
CACCTTTACCTAATGACGATAACAATAATAAAGTAGAAGTCCAGTAAAACCAGCAGTTTGACTCACCTGACGCTTGGACCTCGGTGATGTACTGCTGCAGGTCGTGGCTTTGCTGGATGACCTCATAGATCATGTTATTCATCGCCAGCCTGCGCTCCATGTGTCTGCAGATCAATCAGCCAATCAGTGAAAAGAACTGACATATTTTAAACGTATGATGTCATCACGCTGTCCCGCCTACCTGTGGATGCGCTGCTGTGCTAACGTTAGCGCCTCGGGACTCGCCTCCACCAGCCGGGACTGACCCAGCGCTAGCTTGTCCTGGTTTCCGTCGGCTAGCCGCGGCGCCGCTAGCTTCTCGGCGGAGAAGTCCTGGGCCTGTTTCTGGAGGTCCTGCTTCCAGGCGTCAATCTCCCCGGTTACCTAGGGAACACACACACCAATAATTAGTTGTGGGAGGAGGTTCAGGAGGTGTTTAGGTGTGATGATTATTGATTGATTACCTCCAGCGTGCATTGGTGCAGGATGCGCAGCTGCAGGTAAACGTCCAGTCGGATCTTTCGCTGATGGAAAAGTTCCTCCAGCTGAACGTGAGACTCCTCCAGCTGCTGCAGCACTGACTCCACATGGCCCACCGCGCTGCCCTGAGGCCTGAAACAAACACACCCAAAACAGACTGTACAAACTAGAAATCAAACGCACCCGCAAACCCCACAAAGATTCAAACTCCACCTCTGAGCTGTCCTGAGCAGTAAAACAAACACATCCAAACCAGAAAACAAACAAACCCAAAACTATACAAGACTATACAAACTAGAAATCAAACGCACCCACACAGGTTATGAAAACAAACCCTACAGTGATTATATACACCAAACTCCACCTCTGAGCTGTCCTGAGCGGTAAAACAAATGCACCCACACGTTAAACAAATCTGAAAACAAGCGCACCTACGCTGATTATACAAACGCACCCACACGGGTTATAAAAAGCCTTAAAACAAACGCCACAGTGATTACATACACCAAACTCCACCTCTGAGCGGTAAAACAAACACACATATACACAAGTTATATGCACCCAAATCAAACACACCCACACTGATTAAAACCCAAATTCAACACAGGCCTCTCAGCTGGAACAAAACAAACGCACCCTCATTTTTCTACACAAACTAAAAACAAACACACCCACACATAGCTGCCCTGAGGCCTAAAACAAACACACACGTGCACAACAGCAGTGAGGCATGAATCAAACGCACCCCTCCTCTCTCTCTCTGAGGCATGAATCAAACACCCCTCTCTCTCTGTGAGGCATGAATCAAACACCCCTCTCTCTCTGTGAGGCATGAATCAAACACACCCCTCTCTCTCTATGAGGCATGAATCAAACACCCCTCTCTCTCTGTGAGGCATGAATCAAACACCCCTCTCTCTCTGTGAGGATTGAATCAAACGCACCCCTCTCTCTCTCTGTGAGGCATGAAGCCAACACACCCCTCTCTCTCTGTGAGGCATGAATCAAACGCACCCCTCCTTTCTCTCTCTGTGAGGCATGAATCAAACGCACCCCTCCTCTCTCTCTCTCTGAGGCATGAATTAAACGCACCCCTCTCTCTCTGTGAGGCATGAATCAAGCGCACCCCTCCCCCCTCTCTCTCTGTGAGGCATGAATCAAGCGCACCCCTCCCCTCTCTCTCTCTCTGTGAGGCACGAATCAAGCGCACCCCTCCCATCTGTATGTACCTGAGTTGCAGGATGAGGTCTTCTCCTTCCCGGATGACACTCATCGCAGCTTCCTGTGGGTGGGGTTAGAGGCAGGGTTAGTGTGTGGGGTTAGAGGTCAGAGGTCAGGGTGTGTGTGGGGGGGGGGGTGTTAGGGTGTTATTACTGGGTTAGGGTTGAGGTCAGAGGTCAAAGGTCAGCAGGTACCTGTGTGTTGGCCTGCTGCTGCTGCTGCTGACTGATGAGAGTCTGAAGAGACTCAACAGAGTCGGGACAAACACAAACATCTGAGGAGATCTGCTTCTGTAATCCCTCCATCCACGCTGAGAGCTGAGGAGGAGGAGGAGGAGGAGGAGAGGATGAGGAAGAGGAGGGGGAGGAAGAGGAGGAGGAGGGGGAGGAGAGAAATGGAAGAAATAGAGAGGAGAGGATGAGAGGAGGAGGAGGAGGGGGAGGAAGAGAGGAGGAGGTGCAGGGAAAGAGTGGAGGAGAGGAGGAGGAGAGGATGAAGAGAATGGTGAGAAGGGAGGAGGAAGATTGAAAGAATGGAAGATAAGAAATAGAAGAAAAAGAGGAAGATGAAGATAAGAGGAGGAGAGGAAGAGGATGATAATGAAGCAGTATTAATATAAGATGATGTAATCAGCTGTTTCATCAGATTTCTTCTTAAAAAACTTTTATATAAAATATTACAGTAAATTTGTGTGTGTGTGTATGTGTGTGTGTGTGTGTGTGTGTGTGTGTTACCTCAGTGTGTGTGTGTGTTACCTCCTTGGTGTGTGTCTGTGTGTGTGTGTGTGTTACCTCCTTGGTGTGTGTGTGTGTGTGTGTGTGTGTGTGTGTGTGTGTGTGTGTTACCTCCTTAGTGTGTGTGTGTGTTACCTCCTTGGTGTGTGTCTGTGTGTGTGTGTTACCTCCTTGGTGTGTGTGTGTGTGTGTGTGTGTGTGTGTGTGTGTGTTACCTCCTTAGTGTGTGTGTGTGTTACCTCCTTGGTGTGTGTGTGTGTGTGTGTGTGTGTGTGTGTGTGTTACCTCCTTAGTGTGTGTGTGTGTGTGTGTTACCTCCTTGGTGTGTGTGTGTGTGTGTGTGTGTGTGTGTGTTACCTCCTTGGTGTGTGTGTAGAAGGACACAGCGAGGTCCAGCAGCAGCTTCCTCTGTTCAACCCGCTGAATAAACGCCTGCAGAGAGAAACACACAATTCTTCTCATTAAATATAAGAAATAAAAACATGTTAATTAATAATTATCTGTGTGTGTGTGTGTGTGTGTGTGTGTGTGTGTGTGTGTGTCCGTTACCTGCATGCGTAGCTCCAGGTCTCTGGCCGCCTGGTAGATCTCCTCCTCTTTACACTCTCCGGACTGAGCCAGCTGATCGGCGGCTTCCAGCAGCTTCTCTGCATTAGTGTAAGTGTTCTGAAAAACACACACACACACACACACACACACACACACACACACACACACACACACACACACACAGGCATTCACACACACACACACACACACACACACACACACACACACACACACACACACACACACACGCATTCAGAGTGTTTTTATTAGTAAGATTAAATGCTCACAGAGTCTCAACCAGCTGCTTTCTCAGCTCCTATCGTACCTCTTACTCACTTTACACACTTTGTTTCTTCTATTTTCACATTCAGCAGAATATCAGACATAAAACCTGCCTTAGGTTACTCTATAATGACTGCTTTACATTACAAAAGTATCTTAAAACTGGTGCTGGACCAAAGAACTAAATCTGTAAAGGCCTAAGAAGGTAACTCCCAATGCAGGTATAATTTAGTATTAAACTATACCTGCATTGGGAGCAACAGTGTGCAGACTTTCTTCCACATTTCTTATTTATAAATCCTGATGTTGTAGTAATAATTTAACACCTTCACATTAGGCAACTTTACATCCATTGGTTTTCTTCGTGTTCGCAATTTGTGCATCTATATCGGAGTATATTGCAAACGCTATTGATGCTTGGCTGAAGTGAGAAAGTTATAAAAAGTTAATCATGATGTATGTGAAGTGTGCAACTGTTTAAGGTCTGTAAATGTTTATTTCAACAACCAAACTCAAGCAAATGGAAACAAACATTTTTACTTTGACTGATTCTGTTCAAACTAAACACACAGCAGGAGATATTTAGCAGATATTTTGTGGTTAATTGAGTCCAGCTGTCAGTGTAGTTTCGGCGTTACCTGGGCAACCTGCTGGAAGTCGTCATGGCGTTTCTGCAGCGCTCTCGCTCGGTGCAGAGACTTCCCGACTCCGCTGTGTTTGTTCAGGAAAACCTCGCCGTGCTGCTCCACCCAGTCCAGCACCTGTCAGACGGAGCAGGTTAACGCACACGTGAGGCTTGAACCTGGATTTTTAAATGTGACGTCACATGTTGACAGCGACTCCTACCTGTCTGACGTCCTGCTGAAACACGCACAGCTGCAGGCGCTGGTGGAGGCGGAGCTTCCGATGCTGCCACGCTCCCTCCACCTCATGTTGACCCTGCGATAGAAACCGGCTCAGATCAGTCCGCCTGTCTGTCTGCTCAGCAACAGTGAGACAGGTTAAAGGTAGACGTACCTGCATGACCTGGTGCAGAACTGCCATGATACCGTGTGTTGCCGCAGTGAAGTCCGGCTTGGTCGCAGCATCTTCAGAATCGGACGCCGGGCAACGCTGGAGGACCTCCAATAAGGCTTTACCGCTCTCACTGACCTGCAGACAGACAGGTGGTCAGATTGACAGTAGTGAGGACAGACAGACAGACAGATAGGTATTCAGACAGACATGTACCTGTGTGAAGTTGGCAGAGATCTCCTCGTTAAGCTCCTGGTGTTTCTTAACGGCAGCTTCCAGCTCTGCCGTCGCCGATGGCAACGGCCCCTCTGAGCACACTTGGACCCAACCCTCGACCCTGAGCAGGAACTGGAGAGACAGACAGAGAGAGAGACAGGTTTCAGTCCAGTTTTCTGAATGATTTAATAGTCGGTGAGAGACAGGTAGACGTTGATGGAGTAGACGTTGAATCGAGTAGACTTTGAATCAAGTAGATGTTGAATCAGGTAGACGTTGAATCGAGTAGACGTTGAATCAAGTAGATGTTGAATCAGGTAGACGTTGAATCGAGTAGACTTTGAATCGAGTAGACGTTGATTCAGGCAGACGTTGAATCAAGTAGACTTTGAATCAGGTAGACGTTGAAACAAGTAGATGTTGAATCATGTAGACGTTGAATCAGGTAGACGTTGAATCAAGTAAACGTTGATTGGCGTAGACTTTGAATCAGGTGAGATGTTGAATCGAGTAGACGTTGAATCGAGTAGACGTTGATTCAGGCAGACGTTGAATCAAGTAGACGTTGAATCGGGTAGACGTTGAATCAAGTAGACGTTGAATCGAGTAGACGTTGAATCAAGTAGATGTTGAATCAGGTAGACGTTGAATCAAGTAGACATTGAATCAAGTAGACGTTGAATCAAGTAGATGTTGAATCAGGTAGACGTTGAATCAGGTAGACGTTGAATCAAGTAAACGTTGAATCAAGTAGACGTTGAATCATGTAGACGTTGAATCAAGTAGACGTTGAATCGAGTAGACGTTGAATCAAGTAGACGTTGAATCGAGTAGACGTTGAATCATGTAGACGTTGAATCGAGTAGACGTTGAATCACGTAGATGTTGAATCAAGTATACATTGAATCAGGTAGACGTTGAATCATGTAGACGTTGAATCATGTAGACGTTGAATCAAGTAGACGTTGAATCTAGTAGACGTTGAATCGGGTAGACGTTGAATCAAGTAGACTTTAAATCAAGTAGACGATGAATCGGGTAGACGTTGAATCAAGTAGACGTTGAATCAAGTAGACATTGAATCAAGTAGACTTTGAATCAAGTAGACATTGAATCTAGTAAACATTGAATCAGGTAGACATTGAATGCGGCAGACGTTGAATGATAGACAGGTAGGTAGTGGTTAGACGGGTAGACAGGTAAAAAATACCTGAAGACATGTAAACATAAGAAGAGATAAAGAGACATGCAGACAGGTGGATGTATTGATTACTCATCGTAAATTGGCACAGTATATATATCGGAGGTGTATCGGCCACCTGTTCTGCCCCCTGGTGGAAGCCGGTTGCCATGGCGAGCGTGTTGCTGCGCTCTTCCAACGCCGTCGTCAGGGACTTCCAGTCTTCCTGTAACCGTGACGACACCAGTGCGATCCGCTCCGCCCCGTAGTGACCGGCCTCGGCGAGCCGCGCCGCCACGGTAACCACGCTGTCCACGTTCACGCTGCCGTTCTGCACACACACACACACACACACACACACACACACACACACACACACACAGAGCAAAGTTCCATTTAAATATAGTATCATCAAACACACGTGAAGGAGTTTCCATATATAGGTCCTACATGAAAATGCTGCTGTTCTCATGTATGAAGCAGATATTGAAGGACAGACAGCCGCCGTCTTACTGCTCAAACTGACCTGGCATTATGATGGTTGCCATGGAGATGGCACTAAAGTAAACAATCTTACAGTGCGTTGTGTTGTGACTAGGGACAAGGTTTCCTGAACACTGCCTGAATAATGGAGTGATTCAGCTCTTTTCTTTTCCTTCCTTTCTTTCACTGTGTCTGTAAAGCTCAATATTTCTATAACACACACATGTAGCACTGTGGTTAAAGCTTGGTTTAAAACACACACACACACACACTGACCATGCAGTTGGCGGTGAAGTGCTGGTGTTGTGTCTGGAGGTCGATGGCGTGCTGGTGGTTCTGACCGACCTCCGCCAGACTCTGCACGAACAACTCCTTACTGTGAGCGATCCACTCCGACATCTAGCAGAGAGACAGGTTGAGGTATTTTATGAATTCCAGCACTTTTTATTTTGTACTTCCTGCAACCGGCCCCCTGCCCCTCACCTTGGTGGCATCCTGCTCAAACAAGTGCAGCTGCAGCACCTGATCCAGGTGCAGCTTCCTGTCGCCCCAGCTCTGCAGCAGGTGGCTACGAGCCGCCTGCAGCCGGTCCAGCAGAGAGGAAACCTTTGGCGCCACGCTCTGGAAGTCTGCTCCGCCCGACAGCCAGCTGCCGTGGCTACTGCCGACGCCGCCGCCTTCGTTGGGGGCGTCGCCGTGTGCGGGGCCCAGGCGCATCCGCTGGAGCAAGCTCCGCCCCTCTCGTTCAAGAGCGTCGACGGGCGCCGTGGCGATGGTGTTACGGAGACGACTGTGCTCTTCCAGAAGCCTCCAGATAGAGAGTATGACACAAATATCATCATAAACACAAGTAACTAAATGCTGCATAAGGTTATCATAGTTAACCCTTTACATACTGTTCATATTCTGACTCATAATTAGTCTCTACACCAATTCACATTCACAAATTCCCCCATTAGTTATTAATACATTAATTAGATTAATCCTTAATGAAGCTGTCAGAGAGTAAACAGTGTTTATCTATGGAAAAAAAGACATTTGCACTCAGTATATTATGGTAAAGGAGAACATCTTATAGAATATGAAGAGTACAAAGAGCCAATTTGGACATTTGCATATACAAAAATGTGTATCAGCTGCACAAAAATAAGAAATAATGATGCATTTTATCTCCATTTTTGTATATTTGGGGAAAAGTCCACCTGGAGGAAATGTGTATCAGGTGTTTTTACAACTCTCAAATGTTAAAATGAGTCAAACCTGACCCTGAACAGTATGCAAGGGTTAATCAATAACTTTACATAATCAATAAGTGTGATTGAGTCTCTTTCTTACTTGCGGGCCTCGTCCACGTCCTGAGGCTCTGCTATGCGGCTCAGTCCGGCCTCCAGCTGCTCCAGCTGGACCAGCAGCTGCGTTGCGGCCCCCGAGAACTCCTCCAGGCCCAGACGCAGCTCGGTCCACTCCACATGGTCGTACTCCAACGAGCCGCCGAGGTCAGAGGTCAGCTGGGAGGGATCGACCAATCGGGACAGGCCCTCCACCGACACTAGGCTGGTCTGGAGACGATACGATCAATTATTAATCAATAAAATTAAAACAGCAAAAATAATCCTCTTAAAACCGAAATCCTACTGCAGCAGAACAAGAACTGAGAGAGATCCAGTGACAGTAGTAGTACTTTATTTATCAGTAGCAGTAAAGTACAGTAGATACCTGCAGTAGTACTTTAGTAGCAGTATTAGTATTTGCAGTATTAGTATTTGCAGTATTAGTATTTGCAGTATAAGTATTTGCAGTATCAGTATAAGTATTTGCAGTATTAGTATTTGCAGTATCAGTATTTGCAGTATTAGTATTTGCAGTATTAGTATTTGCAGTATCAGTATAAGTATTTGCAGTAGTAGTATTTGCAGTATTAGTATTAGCAGTATTAGTATTAGCAGTATTAGTAGTAGTTTTGCATCAGCAGCAGCAGTGGTATTTGCAGTATAAGTATTTGCAGTATTAGTATTTGCAGTGTTAGTATTTGCAGTATCAGTATTTGCAGTATAAGTATTTGCAGCAGTAGTATTTTGCAGTATAAGTATTTGCAGTATGAGTATTTGCAGTATAAATATTTGCAGTATTAGTATTTGCAGTATCAGTATTTGCAGTAGTAGTATTTGCAGTATAAGTATTTGCAGTAGTAGTATTTGCAGTAGTAGTATTTGCAGTATAAGTATTTGCAGTATTAGTATTTGCAGTATCAGTATTTGCAGTAGTAGTATTTGCAGTAGTACCTCGAAGCTGAGCTTGGCGCTGCCCAGGTTGGTTTTGTGCTTCTGCCAGAACGTGTCGGGTTTGATGAGCAGCGCTGAGTGAATGTTGGAGGAAAACGACTCCTGCAGCGTCCGCAGCACCGGCTTCACACTGTCCCACTTACTGCCGCGCATGTCCACCACCACGGTGAAGCCCCGAGCACGGACGTCCTCACTGAGAGACGGAGAGGAGGAGACAGGAAGGGAGAGTTAATACCTCCTCACCTCTTACCAACATGTGACAGGAAGAAATCATTCAGTCTTTGTATGTTTAGGTGTATTGATCACTGATCGCCATAATGCAATTTCAATAAATCTCTTTAACCCTCCTGTTGTCCTCGAGTCAAGGAAGGAAGGAAGGAAGAAGGAAGGAAAGGAGGAAGGAAGAAGGAAGGAAAGGAGGAAGGAAGGGAGGAAGAAAGAAGGAAGGAAAGGAGGGAGGACGGAAGGAAGGAAGGAAAGGAGGGAGGGAGGGAAGGAAAGAAGGAGGGAGGGAGGAAGGAAGGAAAGAAGGACATAGGAAAGAAGGAAGGAAGGAAGGTAGGGGAGGAAAGAAAGAGAGAAGGAAGGAGGGAGGAAGGAAAGGAAGGAAGGATCAGCATCGTACTGCATTGAAGAAGGCTTTAAACTAGCGATTGAGACCATAAACACATTTTGAAAACGTTTACTGAGGTTAGAAATCAAGTGAGAAGTTGGTGAATTCTCCATTGACTTGTATAGAGACGGAAGTCCTTTTGACACCAAAACGGTCGCCCCCTGGTGGCCTTTTGATAGAATGCAGTTTTAAGTTACTTCCTGGTTGGCCTCATTTCAGAGGACCAGAACTCCCCACCAGGTCACAATAATCATGAGACTGGTAAAAAGACAGTTACCTCGGTATGGTCGCCAAGTACGTGACCAATCGACTGAGGTCTTCCTGTTTTATTCGATCATGATTGGTCCTGGCAGGGAAGGTCAGGATTGGTCCGCCTCGTTTGTCCCGTCCACCTTTAGAAAACAAACCAAACCCGGTCAGATGAATAAAGTCCAGACGGGAGCAGAGCGACGTTTAACTGTTTGTGTTCGTTACCTGAGACGAAGGCCACTTTCTCTCTGAGCACCGTCAAGACGTCGACCGCCCGAACACACTCCGCTTTACCGGAACCTGCCAGAGAAACACACGGTTAATGAAAGAGGACTAAAACATTATGATGTGATCGAGGAATGTGTGTTTACCCCTCACATACTGTTCATACTCAGATGCTTCACAGTTTCATCTCATAACAAATCATTCATCCTCCAGTGACGATAATCTCATAAATGATCATTTCTTGGTAAATAAAGCTTTCAGTAGATGTCATGCAAAACAATGAATCAGGCTTCAAAAATAGGCGCTGACAGGTTGGTGTTTTGGAAGATGCACAAATTTGCTTTTTTGCATGTTGAGTTTGTGTCTGTGCACGAACAACTAAACACTAGAAACAAAGGTAGCATGATTCTGTCCAAAATTAACAAAATCCACCAACCAACACCTCCTAAATCTCACAATTAACTCATTATATTCTAGTTGTTTCATTCGCACAAAAACCTAATAGTAAAATTTACAATTCGCTAGACAGAAGACCTCAGAGCAGCGACGATATTCTCATAAAAGATCATTTCTCAGTAAACAAAGCTTTCAATAGTCTCCATTTTCAGTAGATTGTGTTTTTATAAAAAAAAAGGTCATGCAAAACAATGATTCCCTGCAGAACCGAAGCCCCGCCCTCCTCCCAAAGATGAGCCAATCAGGCTTCAAAGAGAGGCGCTGACAGACATTTCAATTAAAAAGCTGACTCACACACACACACACACACACACACACACACACACTCTCACACACACACACACACACACACACACACACACACACACACACACACACACACACACACACTCTCACACACACACACACACACACACACACACTCACACACACACACACACACACACACACACACACACACACACACACACACACACACTGAGCTGTGTGTGTGTGTGTGTGTTGCAGGCAGACATACAAGCCTCCCATGTGCTCCAGATCATCCAGCGCAGCGGGAGGAAGCTAATCCAACACACACACACACACTGAGGGCATTAAACATCTCACATTAGCAGCTTGCCGAGCAGCGATAACCCTCAGAGAGAGAAAACCTAAAAAAAAAACCAGGAAGCAGATGAAGGAGAAAGTGAAAGGGGAACATTTATGCAACGTGAATCTTACTGCTTAACACTGTCCTGCTTCTCCGTCATTAATGTCCTTGGATCTTTTTTTTCTTACTTAGGGACGGAAGGAAGGAAGGGAGGAAAGGAAGGAAGGACGGGAGGAAAGGAAAGAAGGAAGGGAGGAAAGGACGGAGGAAAGGAAAGAAGGAAGGGAGGAAAGGAAAGAAGGAAGGGAGGAAAGGAAAGAAGGAAGGAAGGGAGGGAGGGAGGAAAGAAGGACAGAGGAAAGAAGGGAAATAGAGGGGGAGGAAAGAAAGAGAGAAGGAGGCAGGGAGGAAGGAAGGAAAGGAAAAAAGGAAAGAAAGGAAGGAAGGATGGAGGAAAGAAGGAAGGTAGGAGGGAGGGAGGGAGGGAGGAAAGAAGGAAGGAGAGAGGGGAAGAAGGACAGAGGAAAGAGGAAGGGAGGAAGGTAGGGGGGAGGAAAGAAAGAGAGAAGGAGGGAGGAAAGAAGGAAGGGAGAAGGAAAAGACGGAAGGAGGGAAGGAAAGGAGGACAAAAGGAAGGAAAAAAGGGGGATGGAGGAAAGAAACTGCTTCACTCTGTCCTGCTTCTCCGTCATTAATTTCCTTGATTCTTTTTTTTCTCGCTCTGACAGCTCGGACCCAGATTGAGTGTTTTTGTCCCCGACGCTGTTTAATCTAGACTAATTATTAGGCTTTAGATCACTGGTGGATTATCGGGGGGGGATACGGGGGGGGGGGGGGGGGGGTGTTGGTGTACAGATACAGATAAAGAGGTCACACCAAACAATCAACACAAAAACTCTAAGAAACAACGAGGAGTCTTAACCCCTCCTGTTGTCCTCGAGTCAAGGAAGGAAGGGAGGAAGAAGGAAGGAAGGGAGGAAGAAGGAAGGAAAGGAGGGAGGAAGGAAGGAAGGGAGGGGGAAGGAAGGGAGGAAGAAGGAAGGAAGGAAGGAAGGGAGGGAGGAAGGATGGAAGGAAGGAAGGAAGGAAGGAAGGGTGGAAGGAAATAAGGAAGGAAGGAGGAAGAAAGGAAGGAAGGAAGGAAGGGAGCAAGGAAGGAAAGAAGGAAGGAGGGAGGGAAGGAAGGAAAGGAGGGAGGGAGGAAGGAAGGAAGAACAGAAGGAAGGAAGGAAGGAAGGAAGGGTGGAAGGAAGGAAAGAAGGAAGGGTGAAAGGAAGGAAGGGAGCAAGGAAGAAAGGAGGAAGATAGTGGGGAGGAAAGAAGGAGGGAGGGAGGACAGAAGGAAAGGTAGAAAAGGGGGATGGAGGAAGGGAAGAAGGAAGGGAGGAAAGAGAGAGGAAGAAAGAAAGTGAGAAGGAGGGAGAGAGGAAGGACAGACAGAAGGAAGGAAGGGAGGAAGAAGGAACCGTCAAAACAGACCGGGGTCAAATGTTTTCTCGCTCCGACAGCTCGGACCCAGATTGAGTGTTTTTGTCCCCGGACGCTGTTTAATCTAGACTAATTATTAGGCTTTAGATCACTGGTGGATTATCAGGAGGGGGGGGGGGGGGTACGGGGGGGGGGTGTTGGTGTAGAGATACAGATAAAGAGGTCACACCAAACACTCAACACTAAAAACTCTAAGAAACAACGAGGAGTCTTAACCCCTCCTGTTGTCCTCGAGTCAAGGGAAGGAAGGGAGGAAGGGAGGAGGGAAGGAAGAACAGAAGGGAGGAGGGAAGGAAGAACAGAAGGGAGGAGGGAAGG
>NW_026910628.1:0-63590 GCF_963691925.1 Scomber scombrus
ACAGTTGGGGCGTTTTGGGAAAATTGTGAAGGATTTTCCAAACCGGGCAAAATTTGAAAAAAACGACAGGGCCGGTAGTGTCGAAAAAGTCAAAAATGGGGATTTTCCCAAACCTTGCTAAAAGGGGCCAGGGGGGCGGACTGAGTCAGAAAGGAGCAAAATCAAGCACAGTTGGGGCGTTTTGGGAAAATTGTGAAGGATTTTCCAAAGTGGGCAAAAATTGAAAAAAACGACAGGTCCGGTAGTGTCGAAAAAGTCAAAAATGTGGATTTTACCAAATCTTTGCTAAAAGGGGCCAGGGGGCGGGCTTATTGAAAAACGAGCAAAATCAAGCACAGTTGGGGCGTTTTGTGAAAATTGTGAAGGATTTTCCAAACCGGGTAAAATTTGAAAAAAAAAGACAGGGCCGGTAGTGTCGAAAAAGTAAAAAATGGGGATTTTCCCAAACCTTGCTAAAAGGGGCCAGGGGGGCGGACTGAGTCAGAAAGGAGCAAAATCAAGCACAGTTGGGGGCGTTTTGGGAAAATTGTGAAGGATTTTCCAAACCGGGCAAAATTTGAAAAAAAAGACAGGGCCGGTAGTGTCGAAAAAGTCAAAAATGGGGATTTTCCCAAACCTTGCTAAAAGGGGCCAGGGGGGCGGACTGAGTCAGAAAGGAGCAAAATCAAGCACAGTTGGGGCGTTTTGGGAAAATTGTGAAGGATTTTCCAAACCGGGCAAAATTTGAAAAAAACGACAGGGCCGGTAGTGTCGAAAAAGTCAAAAATTGGGATTTTCACAAAATTTGCTTAAAGAGGCCAGAGGGGGGGGGGGGGCTGAGTGAAAAACAAGCAAAATCAAGCACAGTTGGGGCGTTTTGTGAAAATTGTGAAGGATTTTCCATAGTGGGCAAAAATTGAAAAAAACGACAGGGCCGGTAGTGTCGAAAAAGTCAAAAATGGGGATTTTCCCAAACCTTGCTAAAAGGGGCCAGGGGGGCGGGCTGAGTCAGAAAGGAGCAAAATCAAGCATAGTTGGGGCGTTCTGAGAAAATTGTGAAGGATTTTCCAAACCGGGCAAAATTTGAAAAAAAAGACAGGGCCGGTAGTGTCGAAAAAGTCAAAAATGGGGATTTTCACAAAATTTGCTTAAAGAGGCCAGAGGGGGGGGCTGAGTGAAAAACAAGCAAAATCAAGCACAGTTGGGGCGTTTTGTGAAAATTGTGAAGGATTTTCCATAGTGGGCAAAAATTGAAAAAAACGACAGGGCCGGTAGTGTCGAAAAAGTCAAAAATGGGGATTTTCTCAAACCTTGCTAAAAGGGGCCAGGGGGGCGGACTGAGTCAGAAAAGGAGCAAAATCAAGCACAGTTGGGGCGTTTTGGGAAAATTGTGAAGGATTTTCCAAACCGGGCAAAATTTGAAAAAAACGACAGGGCCGGTAGTGTCGAAAAAGTCAAAAATGGGGATTTTCCCAAATCCTTGCTAAAAGGGGCCAGGGGGGCGGGCTGAGTGAGAAAGGAGCAAAATCAAGCACAGTTGGGGCGTTGTGTGAAAATTGTGAAGGATTTTCCAAACCGGGCAAAATTTGAAAAAAAAGACAGGGCCGGTAGTGTCGAAAAAGTCAAAAATGCGGATTTTCCCAAACCTTGCTAAAAGGGGCCAGGGGGGCGGACTAAGTAAGAAAGGAGCAAAATCAAGCACAGTTGGGGCGTTTTGAGAAAATTGTGAAGGATTTTCCAAAGTGGGCAAAAATTGAAAAAAACGACAGGTCCGGTAGTGTCGAAAAAGTCAAAAATGTGGATTTTACCAAATCTTTGCTAAAAGGGGCCAGGGGGCGGGCTTATTGAAAAACGAGCAAAATCAAGCACAGTTGGGGCGTTTTGTGAAAATTGTGAAGGATTTTCCAAACCGGGTAAAATTTGAAAAAAAAGACAGGGCCGGTAGTGTCGAAAAAGTAAAAAATGGGGATTTTCCCAAACCTTGCTAAAAGGGGCCAGGGGGGCGGACTGAGTCAGAAAGGAGCAAAATCAAGCACAGTTGGGGCGTTTTGGGAAAATTGTGAAGGATTTTCCAAACCGGGCAAAATTTGAAAAAAACGACAGGGCCGGTAGTGTCGAAAAAGTCAAAAATGGGGATTTTCCCAAATCCTTGCTAAAAGGGGCCAGGGGGGCGGGCTGAGTGAGAAAGGAGCAAAATCAAGCACAGTTGGGGCGTTGTGTGAAAATTGTGAAGGATTTTCCAAACCGGGCAAAATTTGAAAAAAAAGACAGGGCCGGTAGTGTCGAAAAAGTCAAAAATGGGGATTTTCACAAAATTTGCTTAAAGAGGCCAGAGGGGGGGGGCTGAGTGAAAAACAAGCAAAATCAAGCACAGTTGGGGCGTTTTGTGAAAATTGTGAAGGATTTTCCATAGTGGGCAAAAATTGAAAAAAACGACAGGGCCGGTAGTGTCGAAAAAGTAAAAAATGGGGATTTTCCCAAACCTTGCTAAAAGGGGCCAGGGGGGCGGGCTGAGTCAGAAAGGAGAAAAATCAAGCACAGTTGGGGCGTTTTGAGAAAATTGTGAAGGATTTTCCAAACCGGGCAAAATTTGAAAAAAAAGACAGGGCCGGTAGTGTCGAAAAAGTCAAAAATGGGGATTTTCACAAAATTTGCTTAAAGAGGCCAGGGGGGGGGCTGAGTGAAAAACAAGCAAAATCAAGCACAGTTGGGGCGTTTTGTGAAAATTGTGAAGGATTTTCCATAGTGGGCAAAAATTTAAAAAAACGACAGGGCCGGTAGTGTCGAAAAAGTCAAAAATGGGGATTTTCCCAAATCCTTGCTAAAAGGGGCCAGGGGGGCGGGCTCAGTGAGAAAGGAGCAAAATCAAGCACAGTTGGGGCGTTGTGTGAAAATTGTGAAGGATTTTCCAAAGTGGGAAAAAATTGAAAAAAACGACAGGGCTTGTACTGTCGAAAAAGTCAAAAATGCGGATTTTCCCAAACCTTGCTAAAAGGGGCCAGGGGGGCGGACTAAGTAAGAAAGGAGCAAAATCAAGCACAGTTGGGGCGTTTTGAGAAAATTGTGAAGGATTTTCCAAACCGGGCAAAATTTGAACAAAACGACAGGTCCGGTAGTGTCGAAAAAGTCAAAAATGTGGATTTTCCCAAATCTTTGCTAAAACGGGCCAGGGGGCGGGCTTATTGAAAAACGAGCAAAATCAAGCACAGTTGGGGCGTTTTGTGAAAATTGTGAAGGATTTTCCAAACCGGGTAAAATTTGAAAAAAAAAGACATGGCCGGTAGTGTCGAAAAAGTCAAAAATGGGGATTTTCCCAAACCTTGCTAAAAGGGGCCAGGGGGGCGGACTGAGTCAGAAAGGAGCAAAATCAAGCACAGTTTGGGCGTTTTGGGAAAATTGTGAAGGATTTTCCAAACCGGGCAAAATTTGAAAAAAAAGACAGGGCCGGTAGTGTCGAAAAAGTCAAAAATGGGGATTTTCCCAAACCTTGCTAAAAGGGGCCAGGGGGGCGGACTGAGTCAGAAAGGAGCAAAATCAAGCACAGTTGGGGCGTTTTGGGAAAATTGTGAAGGATTTTCCAAACCGGGCAAAATTTGAAAAAAACGACAAGTCCGGTAGTGTCGAAAAAGTCAAAAATGTGGATTTTCCCAAATCTTTGCTAAAAAGGGCCAGGGGGCGGGCTTATTGAAAAACGAGCAAAATCAAGCACAGTTGGGGCGTTTTGTGAAAATTGTGAAGGATTTTCCAAACCGGGTAAAATTTGAAAAAAAAAGACAGGGCCGGTAGTGTCGAAAAAGTCAAAAATGGGGATTTTCCCAAACCTTGCTAAAAGGGGCCAGGGGGGCGGACTGAGTCAGAAAGGAGCAAAATCAAGCATAGTTGGGGCGTTTTGGGAAAATTGTGAAGGATTTTCCAAACCGGGCAAAATTTGAAAAAAACGACAGGGCCGGTAGTGTCGAAAAAGTCAAAAATGGGGATTTTCCCAAATCCTTGCTAAAAGGGGCCAGGGGGCGGGCTGAGTGAGAAAGGAGCAAAATCAAGCACAGTTGGGGCGTTGTGTGAAAATTGTGAAGGATTTTCCAAACCGGGCAAAATTTGAAAAAAAAGACAGGGCCGGTAGTGTCGAAAAAGTCAAAAATGCGGATTTTCCCAAACCTTGCTAAAAGGGGCCAGGGGGGCGGACTAAGTAAGAAAGGAGCAAAATCAAGCACAGTTGGGGCGTTTTGAGAAAATTGTGAAGGATTTTCCAAACCGGGCAAAATTTGAAAAAAAAGACAGGGCCGGTAGTGTCGAAAAAGTCAAAAATGTGGATTTTCCCAAATCTTTGCTAAAAGGGGCCAGGGGGCGGGCTTATTGAAAAACGAGCAAAATCAAGCACAGTTGGGGCGTTTTGTGAAAATTGTGAAGGATTTTCCAAACCGGGTAAAATTTGAAAAAAAAAGACAGGGCCGGTAGTGTCGAAAAAGTAAAAAATGGGGATTTTCCCAAACCTTGCTAAAAGGGGCCAGGGGGGCGGACTGAGTCAGAAAGGAGCAAAATCAAGCACAGTTGGGGCGTTTTGGGAAAATTGTGAAGGATTTTCCAAACCGGGCAAAATTTGAAAAAAACGACAGGGCCGGTAGTGTCGAAAAAGTCAAAAATGGGGATTTTCACAAAATTTGCTTAAAGAGGCCAGAGGGGGGGGCTGAGTGAAAAACAAGCAAAATCAAGCACAGTTGGGGCGTTTTGTGAAAATTGTGAAGGATTTTCCATAGTGGGCAAAAATTGAAAAAAACGACAGGGCCGGTAGTGTCGAAAAAGTCAAAAATGGGGATTTTCCCAAACCTTGCTAAAAGGGGCCAGGGGGGCGGACTGAGTCAGAAAGGAGCAAAATCAAGCACAGTTGGGGCGTTTTGGGAAAATTGTGAAGGATTTTCCAAAGTGGGCAAAAATTGAAAAAAACGACAGGTCCGGTAGTGTCGAAAAAGTCAAAAATGTGGATTTTACCAAATCTTTGCTAAAAGGGGCCAGGGGGCGGGCTTATTGAAAAACGAGCAAAATCAAGCACAGTTGGGGCGTTTTGTGAAAATTGTGAAGGATTTTCCAAACCGGGTAAAATTTGAAAAAAACGACAGGGCCGGTAGTGTCGAAAAAGTCAAAAATGGGGATTTTCCCAAATCCTTGCTAAAAGGGGCCAGGGGGCGGGCTGAGTGAGAAAGGAGCAAAATCAAGCACAGTTGGGGCGTTGTGTGAAAATTGTGAAGGATTTTCCAAACCGGGCAAAATTTGAAAAAAAAGACAGGGCCGGTAGTGTCGAAAAAGTCAAAAATGCGGATTTTCCCAAACCTTGCTAAAAGGGGCCAGGGGGGCGGACTAAGTAAGAAAGGAGCAAAATCAAGCACAGTTGGGGCGTTTTGAGAAAATTGTGAAGGATTTTCCAAACCGGGCAAAATTTGAAAAAAAAGACAGGGCCGGTAGTGTCGAAAAAGTCAAAAATGTGGATTTTCCCAAATCTTTGCTAAAAGGGGCCAGGGGGCGGGCTTATTGAAAAACGAGCAAAATCAAGCACAGTTGGGGCGTTTTGTGAAAATTGTGAAGGATTTTCCAAACCGGGTAAAATTTGAAAAAAAAAGACAGGGCCGGTAGTGTCGAAAAAGTAAAAAATGGGGATTTTCCCAAACCTTGCTAAAAGGGGCCAGGGGGGCGGACTGAGTCAGAAAGGAGCAAAATCAAGCACAGTTGGGGCGTTTTGGGAAAATTGTGAAGGATTTTCCAAACCGGGCAAAATTTGAAAAAAACGACAGGGCCGGTAGTGTCGAAAAAGTCAAAAATGGGGATTTTCACAAAATTTGCTTAAAGAGGCCAGAGGGGGGGGCTGAGTGAAAAACAAGCAAAATCAAGCACAGTTGGGGCGTTTTGTGAAAATTGTGAAGGATTTTCCATAGTGGGCAAAAATTGAAAAAAACGACAGGGCCGGTAGTGTCGAAAAAGTCAAAAATGGGGATTTTCCCAAACCTTGCTAAAAGGGGCCAGGGGGGCGGACTGAGTCAGAAAGGAGCAAAATCAAGCACAGTTGGGGCGTTTTGGGAAAATTGTGAAGGATTTTCCAAAGTGGGCAAAAATTGAAAAAAACGACAGGTCCGGTAGTGTCGAAAAAGTCAAAAATGTGGATTTTACCAAATCTTTGCTAAAAGGGGCCAGGGGGCGGGCTTATTGAAAAACGAGCAAAATCAAGCACAGTTGGGGCGTTTTGTGAAAATTGTGAAGGATTTTCCAAACCGGGTAAAATTTGAAAAAAACGACAGGGCCGGTAGTGTCGAAAAAGTCAAAAATGGGGATTTTCCCAAATCCTTGCTAAAAGGGGCCAGGGGGGCGGGCTGAGTGAGAAAGGAGCAAAATCAAGCACAGTTGGGGCGTTGTGTGAAAATTGTGAAGGATTTTCCAAACCGGGCAAAATTTGAAAAAAAAGACAGGGCCGGTAGTGTCGAAAAAGTCAAAAATGCGGATTTTCCCAAACCTTGCTAAAAGGGGCCAGGGGGGCGGACTAAGTAAGAAAGGAGCAAAATCAAGCACAGTTGGGGCGTTTTGAGAAAATTGTGAAGGATTTTCCAAACCGGGCAAAATTTGAAAAAAAAGACAGGGCCGGTAGTGTCGAAAAAGTCAAAAATGTGGATTTTCCCAAATCTTTGCTAAAAGGGGCCAGGGGGCGGGCTTATTGAAAAACGAGCAAAATCAAGCACAGTTGGGGCGTTTTGTGAAAATTGTGAAGGATTTTCCAAACCGGGTAAAATTTGAAAAAAAAAGACAGGGCCGGTAGTGTCGAAAAAGTAAAAAATGGGGATTTTCCCAAACCTTGCTAAAAGGGGCCAGGGGGGCGGACTGAGTCAGAAAGGAGCAAAATCAAGCACAGTTGGGACGTTTTGGGAAAATTGTGAAGGATTTTCCAAACCGGGCAAAATTTGAAAAAAACGACAGGGCCGGTAGTGTCGAAAAAGTCAAAAATGGGGATTTTCCCAAATCCTTGCTAAAAGGGGCCAGGGGGGCGGGCTGAGTGAGAAAGGAGCAAAATCAAGCACAGTTGGGGCGTTGTGTGAAAATTGTGAAGGATTTTCCAAACCGGGCAAAATTTGAAAAAAAAGACAGGGCCGGTAGTGTCGAAAAAGTCAAAAATGGGGATTTTCACAAAATTTGCTTAAAGAGGCCAGAGGGGGGGGCTGAGTGAAAAACAAGCAAAATCAAGCACAGTTGGGGCGTTTTGAGAAAATTGTGAAGGATTTTCCAAACCGGGCAAAATTTGAAAAAAACGACAGGGCCGGTAGTGTCGAAAAAGTCAAAAATGGGGATTTTCCCAAATCCTTGCTAAAAGGGGCCAGGGGGGCGGGCTGAGTGAGAAAAGGAGCAAAATCAAGCACAGTTGGGGCGTTGTGTGAAAATTGTGAAGGATTTTCCAAACCGGGCAAAATTTGAAAAAAAAGACAGGGCCGGTAGTGTCGAAAAAGTCAAAAATGCGGATTTTCCCAAACCTTGCTAAAAGGGGCCAGGGGGGCGGACTAAGTAAGAAAGGAGCAAAATCAAGCACAGTTGGGGCGTTTTGAGAAAATTGTGAAGGATTTTCCAAACCGGGCAAAATTTGAAAAAAAAGACAGGGCCGGTAGTGTCGAAAAAGTCAAAAATGTGGATTTTCCCAAATCTTTGCTAAAAGGGGCCAGGGGGCGGGCTTATTGAAAAACGAGCAAAATCAAGCACAGTTGGGGCGTTTTGTGAAAATTGTGAAGGATTTTCCAAACCGGGTAAAATTTGAAAAAAAAAGACAGGGCCGGTAGTGTCGAAAAAGTAAAAAATGGGGATTTTCCCAAACCTTGCTAAAAGGGGCCAGGGGGGCGGACTGAGTCAGAAAGGAGCAAAATCAAGCACAGTTGGGACGTTTTGGGAAAATTGTGAAGGATTTTCCAAACCGGGCAAAATTTGAAAAAAACGACAGGGCCGGTAGTGTCGAAAAAGTCAAAAATGGGGATTTTCCCAAATCCTTGCTAAAAGGGGCCAGGGGGGCGGGCTGAGTGAGAAAGGAGCAAAATCAAGCACAGTTGGGGCGTTGTGTGAAAATTGTGAAGGATTTTCCAAACCGGGCAAAATTTGAAAAAAAAGACAGGGCCGGTAGTGTCGAAAAAGTCAAAAATGGGGATTTTCACAAAATTTGCTTAAAGAGGCCAGAGGGGGGGGCTGAGTGAAAAACAAGCAAAATCAAGCACAGTTGGGGCGTTTTGAGAAAATTGTGAAGGATTTTCCAAACCGGGCAAAATTTGAAAAAAACGACAGGGCCGGTAGTGTCGAAAAAGTCAAAAATGGGGATTTTCCCAAATCCTTGCTAAAAGGGGCCAGGGGGGCGGGCTGAGTGAGAAAGGAGCAAAATCAAGCACAGTTGGGGCGTTGTGTGAAAATTGTGAAGGATTTTCCAAACCGGGCAAAATTTGAAAAAAAAGACAGGGCCGGTAGTGTCGAAAAAGTCAAAAATGCGGATTTTCCCAAACCTTGCTAAAAGGGGCCAGGGGGGCGGACTAAGTAAGAAAGGAGCAAAATCAAGCACAGTTGGGGCGTTTTGAGAAAATTGTGAAGGATTTTCCAAACCGGGCAAAATTTGAAAAAAAAGACAGGGCCGGTAGTGTCGAAAAAGTCAAAAATGGGGATTTTCCCAAATCTTTGCTAAAAGGGGCCAGGGGGCGGGCTTATTGAAAAACGAGCAAAATCAAGCACAGTTGGGGCGTTTTGTGAAAATTGTGAAGGATTTTCCAAACCGGGTAAAATTTGAAAAAAAAGACAGGGCCGGTAGTGTCGAAAAAGTAAAAAATGGGGATTTTCCCAAACCTTGCTAAAAGGGGCCAGGGGGGCGGACTGAGTCAGAAAGGAGCAAAATCAAGCACAGTTGGGGCGTTTTGGGAAAATTGTGAAGGATTTTCCAAACCGGGCAAAATTTGAAAAAAACGACAGGGCCGGTAGTGTCGAAAAAGTCAAAAATGGGGATTTTCCCAAATCCTTGCTAAAAGGGGCCAGGGGGGCGGGCTGAGTGAGAAAGGAGCAAAATCAAGCACAGTTGGGGCGTTGTGTGAAAATTGTGAAGGATTTTCCAAACCGGGCAAAATTTGAAAAAAAAGACAGGGCCGGTAGTGTCGAAAAAGTCAAAAATGGGGATTTTCACAAAATTTGCTTAAAGAGGCCAGAGGGGGGGGCTGAGTGAAAAACAAGCAAAATCAAGCACAGTTGGGGCGTTTTGTGAAAATTGTGAAGGATTTTCCATAGTGGGCAAAAATTGAAAAAAACGACAGGGCCGGTAGTGTCGAAAAAGTCAAAAATGGGGATTTTCCCAAACCTTGCTAAAAGGGGCCAGGGGGGCGGACTGAGTCAGAAAGGAGCAAAATCAAGCACAGTTGGGGCGTTTTGGGAAAATTGTGAAGGATTTTCCAAAGTGGGCAAAAATTGAAAAAAACGACAGGTCCGGTAGTGTCGAAAAAGTCAAAAATGTGGATTTTACCAAATCTTTGCTAAAAGGGGCCAGGGGGCGGGCTTATTGAAAAACGAGCAAAATCAAGCACAGTTGGGGCGTTTTGTGAAAATTGTGAAGGATTTTCCAAACCGGGTAAAATTTGAAAAAAAAAGACAGGGCCGGTAGTGTCGAAAAAGTCAAAAATGGGGATTTTCCCAAACCTTGCTAAAAGGGGCCAGGGGGGCGGACTGAGTCAGAAAGGAGCAAAATCAAGCACAGTTGGGGCGTTTTGGGAAAATTGTGAAGGATTTTCCAAAGTGGGCAAAAATTGAAAAAAACGACAGGTCCGGTAGTGTCGAAAAAGTCAAAAATGTGGATTTTACCAAATCTTTGCTAAAAGGGGCCAGGGGGCGGGCTTATTGAAAAACGAGCAAAATCAAGCACAGTTGGGGCGTTTTGTGAAAATTGTGAAGGATTTTCCAAACCGGGTAAAATTTGAAAAAAAAGACAGGGCCGGTAGTGTCGAAAAAGTAAAAAATGGGGATTTTCCCAAACCTTGCTAAAAGGGGCCAGGGGGGCGGACTGAGTCAGAAAGGAGCAAAATCAAGAACAGTTGGGGCGTTTTGGGAAAATTGTGAAGGATTTTCCAAACCGGGCAAAATTTGAAAAAAACGACAGGGCCGGTAGTGTCGAAAAAGTCAAAAATGGGGATTTTCCCAAATCCTTGCTAAAAGGGGCCAGGGGGGCGGGCTGAGTGAGAAAGGAGCAAAATCAAGCACAGTTGGGGCGTTGTGTGAAAATTGTGAAGGATTTTCCAAACCGGGCAAAATTTGAAAAAAAAGACAGGGCCGGTAGTGTCGAAAAAGTCAAAAATGGGGATTTTCACAAAATTTGCTTAAAGAGGCCAGAGGGGGGGGCTGAGTGAAAAACAAGCAAAATCAAGCACAGTTGGGGCGTTTTGTGAAAATTGTGAAGGATTTTCCATAGTGGGCAAAAATTGAAAAAAACGACAGGGCCGGTAGTGTCGAAAAAGTCAAAAATGGGGATTTTCCCAAACCTTGCTAAAAGGGGCCAGGGGGGCGGGCTGAGTCAGAAAGGAGCAAAATCAATCACAGTTGGGGCGTTTTGAGAAAATTGTGAAGGATTTTCCAAACCGGGCAAAATTTGAAAAAAAAGACAGGGCCGGTAGTGTCGAAAAAGTCAAAAATGGGGATTTTCACAAAATTTGCTTAAAGAGGCCAGGGGGGGGGGCTGAGTGAAAAACAAGCAAAATCAAGCACAGTTGGGGCGTTTTGTGAAAATTGTGAAGGATTTTCCATAGTGGGCAAAAATTGAAAAAAACGACAGGGCCGGTAGTGTCGAAAAAGTCAAAAATGGGGATTTTCCCAAATCCTTGCTAAAAGGGGCCAGGGGGGCGGGCTCAGTGAGAAAGGAGCAAAATCAAGCACAGTTGGGGCGTTGTGTGAAAATTGTGAAGGATTTTCCAAAGTGGGCAAAAATTAAAAAAAACGACAGGGCTTGTACTGTCGAAAAAGTCAAAAATGCGGATTTTCCCAAACCTTGCTAAAAGGGGCCAGGGGGGCGGACTAAGTAAGAAAGGAGCAAAATCAAGCACAGTTGGGGCGTTTTGAGAAAATTGTGAAGGATTTTCCAAACCGGGCAAAATTTGAAAAAAACGACAGGTCCGGTAGTGTCGAAAAAGTCAAAAATGTGGATTTTCCCAAATCTTTGCTAAAAGGGGCCAGGGGGCGGGCTTATTGAAAAACGAGCAAAATCAAGCACAGTTGGGGCGTTTTGTGAAAATTGTGAAGGATTTTCCAAACCGGGTAAAATTTGAAAAAAAAAGGACAGGGCCGGTAGTGTCGAAAAAGTCAAAAATGGGGATTTTCCCAAACCTTGCTAAAAGGGGCCAGGGGGGCGGACTGAGTCAGAAAGGAGCAAAATCAAGCACAGTTGGGGCGTTTTGGGAAAATTGTGAAGGATTTTCCAAACCGGGCAAAATTTGAAAAAAAAGACAGGGCCGGTAGTGTCGAAAAAGTCAAAAATGGGGATTTTCCCAAACCTTGCTAAAAGGGGCCAGGGGGGCGGACTGAGTCAGAAAGGAGCAAAATCAAGCACAGTTGGGGCGTTTTGGGAAAATTGTGAAGGATTTTCCAAACCGGGCAAAATTTGAAAAAAACGACAAGTCCGGTAGTGTCGAAAAAGTCAAAAATGTGGATTTTCCCAAATCTTTGCTAAAAAGGGCCAGGGGGCGGGCTTATTGAAAAACGAGCAAAATCAAGCACAGTTGGGGCGTTTTGTGAAAATTGTGAAGGATTTTCCAAACCGGGTAAAATTTGAAAAAAAAAGACAGGGCCGGTAGTGTCGAAAAAGTCAAAAATGGGGATTTTCCCAAATCCTTGCTAAAAGGGGCCAGGGGGCGGGCTGAGTGAGAAAGGAGCAAAATCAAGCACAGTTGGGGCGTTGTGTGAAAATTGTGAAGGATTTTCCTAACCGGGCAAAATTTGAAAAAAAAGACAGGGCCGGTAGTGTCGAAAAAGTCAAAAATGGGGATTTTCACAAATCCTTGCTAAAAGGGGCCAGGGGGCGGGCTGAGTGATAAAGGAGCAAAATCAAGCACAGTTGGGGCGTTGTGTGAAAATTGTGAAGGATTTTCCTAACCGGGCAAAATTTGAAAAAAAAGACAGGGCCGGTAGTGTCGAAAAAGTCAAAAATGGGGATTTTCATAAAAATTTGCTTAAAGAGGCCAGAGGGGGGGGCTGAGTGAAAAACAAGCAAAATCAAGCACAGTTGGGGCGTTTTGGGAAAATTGTGAAGGATTTTCCATAGTGGGCAAAAATTGAAAAAAACGACAGGGCCGGTAGTGTCGAAAAAGTCAAAAATGGGGATTTTCCCAAACCTTGCTAAAAGGGGCCAGGGGGGCGGACTGAGTCAGAAAGGAGCAAAATCAAGCATAGTTGGGGCGTTTTGGGAAAATTGTGAAGGATTTTCCAAACCGGGCAAAATTTGAAAAAAACGACAGGGCCGGTAGTGTCGAAAAAGTCAAAAATGGGGATTTTCCCAAATCCTTGCTAAAAGGGGCCAGGGGGCGGGCTGAGTGAGAAAGGAGCAAAATCAAGCACAGTTGGGGCGTTGTGTGAAAATTGTGAAGGATTTTCCAAACCGGGCAAAATTTGAAAAAAAAGACAGGGCCGGTAGTGTCGAAAAAGTCAAAAATGGGGATTTTCATAAAAATTTGCTTAAAGAGGCCAGAGGGGGGGGGCTGAGTGAAAAACAAGCAAAATCAAGCAAAGTTGGGGCGTTTTGGGAAAATTGTGAAGGATTTTCCATAGTGGGCAAAAATTGAAAAAAACGACAGGGCCGGTAGTGTCGAAAAAGTCAAAAATGGGGATTTTCCCAAACCTTGCTAAAAGGGGCCAGGGGGGCGGGCTGAGTCAGAAAGGAGCAAAATCAAGCATAGTTGGGGCGTTTTGAGAAAATTGTGAAGGATTTTCCAAACCGGGCAAAATTTGAAAAAAAAGACAGGGCCGGTAGTGTCGAAAAAGTCAAAAATGGGGATTTTCCCAAATCCTTGCTAAAAGGGGCCAGGGGGCGGGCTGAGTGAGAAAGGAGCAAAATCAAGCACAGTTGGGGCGTTGTGTGAAAATTGTGAAGGATTTTCCAAACCGGGCAAAATTTGAAAAAAAAGACAGGGCCGGTAGTGTCGAAAAAGTCAAAAATGGGGATTTTCATAAAAATTTGCTTAAAGAGGCCAGAGGGGGGGGCTGAGTGAAAAACAAGCAAAATCAAGCACAGTTGGGGCGTTTTGGGAAAATTGTGAAGGATTTTCCATAGTGGGCAAAAATTGAAAAAAACGACAGGGCCGGTAGTGTCGAAAAAGTCAAAAATGGGGATTTTCCCAAACCTTGCTAAAAGGGGCATGGGGGGCGGGCTGAGTCAGAAAGGAGCAAAATCAAGCATAGTTGGGGCGTTTTGAGAAAATTGTGAAGGATTTTCCAAACCGGGCAAAATTTGAAAAAAACGACAGGGCCGGTAGTGTCGAAAAAGTCAAAAATGTGGATTTTACCAAATCTTTGCTAAAAGGGGCCAGGGGGCGGGCTTATTGAAAAACGAGCAAAATCAAGCACAGTTGGGGCGTTTTGTGAAAATTGTGAAGGATTTTCCAAACCGGGTAAAATTTGAAAAAAAAAGACAGGGCCGGTAGTGTCGAAAAAGTCAAAAATGGGGATTTTCCCAAACCTTGCTAAAAGGGGCCAGGGGGGCGGACTGAGTCAGAAAGGAGCAAAATCAAGCACAGTTGGGGCGTTTTGGGAAAATTGTGAAGGATTTTCCAAAGTGGGCAAAAATTGAAAAAAACGACAGGTCCGGTAGTGTCGAAAAAGTCAAAAATGTGGATTTTACCAAATCTTTGCTAAAAGGGGCCAGGGGGCGGGCTTATTGAAAAACGAGCAAAATCAAGCACAGTTGGGGCGTTTTGGGAAAATTGTGAAGGATTTTCCAAACCGGGCAAAATTTGAAAAAAACGACAGGGCCGGTAGTGTCGAAAAAGTCAAAAATGGGGATTTTCCCAAATCCTTGCTAAAAGGGGCCAGGGGGGCGGGCTGAGTGAGAAAGGAGCAAAATCAAGCACAGTTGGGGCGTTGTGTGAAAATTGTGAAGGATTTTCCAAACCGGGCAAAATTTGAAAAAAAAAGACAGGGCCGGTAGTGTCGAAAAAGTCAAAAATGGGGATTTTCACAAAATTTGCTTAAAGAGGCCAGAGGGGGGGGCTGAGTGAAAAACAAGCAAAATCAAGCACAGTTGGGGCGTTTTGTGAAAATTGTGAAGGATTTTCCATAGTGGGCAAAAATTGAAAAAAACGACAGGTCCGGTAGTGTCGAAAAAGTCAAAAATGGGGATTTTCCCAAACCTTGCTAAAAGGGGCCAGGGGGGCGGGCTGAGTCAGAAAGGAGCAAAATCAAGCACAGTTGGGGCGTTTTGAGAAAATTGTGAAGGATTTTCCAAACCGGGCAAAATTTGAAAAAAAAGACAGGGCCGGTAGTGTCGAAAAAGTCAAAAATGGGGATTTTCATAAAAATTTGCTTAAAGAGGCCAGAGGGGGGGGCTGAGTGAAAAACAAGCAAAATCAAGCACAGTTGGGGCGTTGTGTGAAAATTGTGAAGGATTTTCCAAAGTGGGCAAAAATTGAAAAAAACGACAGGGCTTGTACTGTCAAAAAAGTCAAAAATGCGGATTTTCCCAAACCTTGCTAAAAGGGGCAAGGGGGGCGGACTAAGTAAGAAAGGAACAAAATCAAGCACAGTTGGGGCGTTTTGAGAAAATTGTGAAGGATTTTCCAAACCGGGCAAAATTTGAAAAAAACGACAGGTCCGGTAGTGTCGAAAAAGTCAAAAATGTGGATTTTCCCAAATCTTTGCTAAAACGGGCCAGGGGGCGGGCTTATTGAAAAACGAGCAAAATCAAGCACAGTTGGGGCGTTTTGTGAAAATTGTGAAGGATTTTCCAAACCGGGTAAAATTTGAAAAAAAAAGACATGGCCGGTAGTGTCGAAAAAGTCAAAAATGGGGATTTTCCCAAACCTTGCTAAAAGGGGCCAGGGGGGCGGACTGAGTCAGAAAGGAGCAAAATCAAGCACAGTTGGGGCGTTTTGGGAAAATTGTGAAGGATTTTCCAAACCGGGCAAAATTTGAAAAAAAAGACAGGGCCGGTAGTGTCGAAAAAGTCAAAAATGGGGATTTTCCCAAACCTTGCTAAAAGGGGCCAGGGGGGCGGACTGAGTCAGAAAGGAGCAAAATCAAGCACAGTTGGGGCGTTTTGGGAAAATTGTGAAGGATTTTCCAAACCGGGCAAAATTTGAAAAAAACGAAAAGTCCGGTAGTGTCGAAAAAGTCAAAAATGTGGATTTTCCCAAATCTTTGCTAAAAGGGGCCAGGGGGCGGGCTTATTGAAAAACGAGCAAAATCAAGCACAGTTGGGGCGTTTTGTGAAAATTGTGAAGGATTTTCCAAACCGGGTAAAATTTGAAAAAAAAAGACAGGGCCGGTAGTGTCGAAAAAGTCAAAAATGGGGATTTTCCCAAACCTTGCTAAAAGGGGCCAGGGGGGCGGACTGAGTCAGAAAGGAGCAAAATCAAGCATAGTTGGGGCGTTTTGGGAAAATTCTGAAGGATTTTCCAAACCGGGCAAAATTTGAAAAAAACGACAGGGCCGGTAGTGTCGAAAAAGTCAAAAATGGGGATTTTCCCAAATCCTTGCTAAAAGGGGCCAGGGGGCGGGCTGAGTGAGAAAGGAGCAAAATCAAGCACAGTTGGGGCGTTGTGTGAAAATTGTGAAGGATTTTCCAAACCGGGCAAAATTTGAAAAAAAAGACAGGGCCGGTAGTGTCGAAAAAGTCAAAAATGGGGATTTTCATAAAAATTTGCTTAAAGAGGCCAGAGGGGGGGGGCTGAGTGAAAAACAAGCAAAATCAAGCACAGTTGGGGCATTTTGGGAAAATTGTGAAGGATTTTCCAAACCGGGCAAAATTTGAAAAAAACGACAGGGCCGGTAGTGTCGAAAAAGTCAAAAATGGGGATTTTCCCAAACCTTGCTAAAAGGGGCCAGGGGGGCGGGCTGAGTCAGAAAGGAGCAAAATCAAGCATAGTTGGGGCGTTTTGAGAAAATTGTGAAGGATTTTCCAAACCGGGCAAAATTTGAAAAAAAAGACAGGGCCGTTAGTGTCGAAAAAGTCAAAAATGGGGATTTTCCCAAATCCTTGCTAAAAGGGGCCAGGGGGCGGGCTGAGTGAGAAAGGAGCAAAATCAAGCACAGTTGGGGCGTTGTGTGAAAATTGTGAAGGATTTTCCTAACCGGGCAAAATTTGAAAAAAAAGACAGGGCCGGTAGTGTCGAAAAAGTCAAAAATGGGGATTTTCATAAAAATTTGCTTAAAGAGGCCAGAGGGGGGGGCTGAGTGAAAAACAAGCAAAATCAAGCACAGTTGGGGCGTTTTGGGAAAATTGTGAAGGATTTTCCATAGTGGGCAAAAATTGAAAAAAACGACAGGGCCGGTAGTGTCGAAAAAGTCAAAAATGGGGATTTTCCCAAACCTTGCTATAAGGGGCCAGGGGGGCGGGCTGAGTCAGAAAGGAGCAAAATCAAGCATAGTTGGGGCGTTTTGAGAAAATTGTGAAGGATTTTCCAAACCGGGCAAAATTTGAAAAAAACGACAGGGCCGGTAGTGTCGAAAAAGTCAAAAATGGGGATTTTCCCAAATCCTTGCTAAAAGGGGCCAGGGGGGCGGGCTGAGTGAGAAAGGAGCAAAATCAAGCACAGTTGGGGCGTTGTGTGAAAATTGTGAAGGATTTTCCAACCGGGCAAAATTTGAAAAAAAAGACAGGGCCGGTAGTGTCGAAAAAGTCAAAAATGCGGATTTTCCCAAACCTTGCTAAAAGGGGCCAGGGGGGCGGGACTAAGTAAGAAAGGAGCAAAATCAAGCACAGTTGGGGCGTTTTGAGAAAATTGTGAAGGATTTTCCAAACCGGGCAAAATTTGAAAAAAAAGACAGGGCCGGTAGTGTCGAAAAAGTCAAAAATGTGGATTTTCCCAAATCTTTGCTAAAAGGGGCCAGGGGGCGGGCTTATTGAAAAACGAGCAAAATCAAGCACAGTTGGGGCGTTTTGTGAAAATTGTGAAGGATTTTCCAAACCGGGTAAAATTTGAAAAAAAAAGACAGGGCCGGTAGTGTCGAAAAAGTAAAAAATGGGGATTTTCCCAAACCTTGCTAAAAGGGGCCAGGGGGGCGGACTGAGTCAGAAAGGAGCAAAATCAAGCACAGTTGGGGCGTTTTGGGGAAAATTGTGAAGGATTTTCCAAACCGGGCAAAATTTGAAAAAAACGACAGGGCCGGTAGTGTCGAAAAAGTCAAAAATGGGGATTTTCCCAAATCCTTGCTAAAAGGGGCCAGGGGGGCGGGCTGAGTGAGAAAGGAGCAAAATCAAGCACAGTTGGGGCGTTGTGTGAAAATTGTGAAGGATTTTCCAAACCGGGCAAAATTTGAAAAAAAAGACAGGGCCGGTAGTGTCGAAAAAGTCAAAAATGGGGATTTTCACAAAATTTTCTTAAAGAGGCCAGAGGGGGGGGCTGAGTGAAAAACAAGCAAAATCAAGCACAGTTGGGGCGTTTTGTGAAAATTGTGAAGGATTTTCCATAGTGGGCAAAAATTGAAAAAAACGACAGGGGCCGGTAGTGTCGAAAAAGTCAAAAATGGGGATTTTCCCAAACCTTGCTAAAAGGGGCCAGGGGGGCGGACTGAGTCAGAAAGGAGCAAAATCAAGCACAGTTGGGGCGTTTTGGGAAATTGTGAAGGATTTTCCAAAGTGGGCAAAAATTGAAAAAAACGACAGGTCCGGTAGTGTCGAAAAAGTCAAAAATGTGGATTTTACCAAATCTTTGCTAAAAGGGGCCAGGGGGCGGGCTTATTGAAAAACGAGCAAAATCAAGCACAGTTGGGGCGTTTTGTGAAAATTGTGAAGGATTTTCCAAACCGGTTAAAATTTGAAAAAAAAAGACAGGGCCGGTAGTGTCGAAAAAGTCAAAAATGGGGATTTTCCCAAACCTTGCTAAAAGGGGCCAGGGGGGCGGACTGAGTCAGAAAGGAGCAAAATCAAGCACAGTTGGGGCGTTTTGGGAAAATTGTGAAGGATTTTCCAAAGTGGGCAAAAATTGAAAAAAACGACAGGTCCGGTAGTGTCGAAAAAGTCAAAAATGTGGATTTTACCAAATCTTTGCTAAAAGGGGCCAGGGGGCGGGCTTATTGAAAAACGAGCAAAATCAAGCACAGTTGGGGCGTTTGTGAAAATTGTGAAGGATTTTCCAACCGGGTAAAATTTGAAAAAAAAGACAGGGCCGGTAGTGTCGAAAAAGTAAAAAATGGGGATTTTCCCAAACCTTGCTAAAGGGGCCAGGGGGGCGGACTGAGTCAGAAAGGAGCAAAATCAAGCACAGTTGGGGCGTTTTGGGAAAATTGTGAAGGATTTTCCAAACCGGGCAAAATTTGAAAAAAACGAAAAGTCCGGTAGTGTCGAAAAAGTCAAAAATGTGGATTTTCCCAAATCTTTGCTAAAAGGGGCCAGGGGGCGGGCTTATTGAAAAACGAGCAAAATCAAGCACAGTTGGGGCGTTTTGTGAAAATTGTGAAGGGATTTTCCAAACCGGGTAAAATTTGAAAAAAAAAGACAGGGCCGGTAGTGTCGAAAAAAGTCAAAAATGGGGATTTTCCCAAACCTTGCTAAAAGGGGCCAGGGGGGCGGACTGAGTCAGAAAGGAGCAAAATCAAGCATAGTTGGGGGCGTTTTGGGAAAATTGTGAAGGATTTTCCAAACCGGGCAAAATTTGAAAAAAACGACAGGGCCGGTAGTGTCGAAAAAGTCAAAAATGTGGATTTTCCCAAATCTTTGCTAAAAGGGGCCAGGGGGCGGGCTTATTGAAAAACGAGCAAAATCAAGCACAGTTGGGGCGTTTTGTGAAAATTGTGAAGGATTTTCCAAACCGGGTAAAATTTGAAAAAAAAAGACATGGCCGGTAGTGTCGAAAAAGTCAAAAATGGGGATTTTCCCAAACCTTGCTAAAAGGGGCCAGGGGGGCGGACTGAGTCAGAAAGGAGCAAAATCAAGCACAGTTGGGGCGTTTTGGGTTAAATTGTGAAGGATTTTCCAAACCGGGCAAAATTTGAAAAAAAAGACAGGGCCGGTAGTGTCGAAAAAGTCAAAAATGGGGATTTTCCCAAACCTTGCTAAAAGGGGCCAGGGGGGCGGACTGAGTCAGAAAGGAGCAAAATCAAGCACAGTTGGGGCGTTTTGGGAAAATTGTGAAGGATTTTCCAAACCGGGCAAAATTTGAAAAAAAGACAGGGCCGGTAGTGTCGAAAAAGTCAAAAATGGGGATTTTCCCAAACCTTGCTAAAAGGGGCCAGGGGGGCGGACTGAGTCAGAAAGGAGCAAAATCAAGCACAGTTGGGGCGTTTTGGGAAAATTGTGAAGGATTTTCCAAACCGGGCAAAATTTGAAAAAAACGACAGGGCCGGTAGTGTCGAAAAAGTCAAAAATGGGGATTTTCCCAAATCTTTGCTAAAAGGGGCCAGGGGGGCGGGGCTGAGTGAGAAAGGAGCAAAATCAAGCACAGTTGGGGCGTTGTGTGAAAATTGTGAAGGATTTTCCAAACCGGGCAAAATTTGAAAAAAAGACAGGGCCGGTAGTGTCGAAAAAGTCAAAAATGGGGATTTTCACAAAATTTGCTTAAAGAGGCCAGAGGGGGGGGCTGAGTGAAAAACAAGCAAAATCAAGCACAGTTGGGGCGTTTTGTGAAAATTGTGAAGGATTTTCCATAGTGGGCAAAAATTGAAAAAAACGACAGGGCCGGTAGTGTCGAAAAAGTCAAAAATGGGGATTTTCCCAAACCTTGCTAAAAGGGGCCAGGGGGGCGGGCTGAGTCAGAAAGGAGCAAAATCAAGCACAGTTGGGGCGTTTTGAGAATGAAGGATTTTCAAAACCGGGCAAAATTTGAAAAAAAAAGACAGGGCCGGGTAGTGTCGAAAAAGTCAAAAATGGGGATTTTCACAAAATTTGCTTAAAGAGGCCAGGGGGGGGGGCTGAGTGAAAAACAAGCAAAATCAAGCACAGTTGGGGCGTTTTGTGAAAATTGTGAAGGATTTTCCAAACCGGGCAAAATTTGAAAAAAACGACAGGTCCAGGTAGTGTCGAAAAAGTCAAAAATGTGGATTTTCCCAAATCTTTGCTAAAAGGGGCCAGGGGGCGGGCTTATTGAAAAACGAGCAAAATCAAGCACAGTTGGGGCGTTTTGGGAAAATTGTGAAGGATTTTCCAAACCGGGCAAAATTTGAAAAAAAAGACAGGGCCGGGTAGTGTCGAAAAAGTCAAAAATGGGGATTTTCCCAAACCTTGCTAAAAGCGGCCAGGGGGGCGGACTGAGTCAGAAAGGAGCAAAATCAAGCACAGTTGGGGCGTTTTGGGAAAATTGTGAAGGATTTTCCAAACCGGGCAAAATTTGAAAAAAACGACAAGTCCGGTAGTGTCGAAAAAGTCAAAAATGTGGATTTTCCCAAATCTTTGCTAAAAAGGGCCAGGGGGCGGGCTTATTGAAAAACGAGCAAAATCAAGCACAGTTGGGGCGTTTTGTGAAAATTGTGAAGGATTTTCCAAACCGGGGTAAAATTTGAAAAAAAAAGACAGGGCCGGTAGTGTCGAAAAAGTCAAAAATGGGGATTTTCCCAAACCTTGCTAAAAGGGGCCAGGGGGGCGGACTGAGTCAGAAAGTAGCAAAATCAAGCACAGTTGGGGCGTTTTGGGAAAATTGTGAAGGATTTTCCAAACCGGGCAAAATTTGAAAAAAACGACAGGGCCGAGGTAGTGTCGAAAAAGTCAAAAATGGGGATTTTCCCAAATCCTTGCTAAAAGGGGCCAGGGGGCGGGCTGAGTGAGAAAGGAGCAAAATCAAGCACAGTTGGGGCGTTGTGTGAAAATTGTGAAGGATTTTCCTAACCGGGTAAAATTTGAAAAAAAAGACAGGGCCGGTAGTGTCGAAAAAGTCAAAAATGGGGATTTTCATAAAAATTTGCTTAAAGAGGCCAGAGGGGGGGGCTGAGTGAAAAACAAGCAAAATCAAGCACAGTTGGGGCGTTTTGGGAAAATTGTGAAGGATTTTCCATAGTGGGCAAAAATTGAAAAAAACGACAGGGCCGGTAGTGTCGAAAAAGTCAAAAATGTGGATTTTCCCAATCTTTGCTAAAAAGGGCCAGGGGGCGGGCTTATTGAAAAACGAGCAAAATCAAGCACAGTTGGGGCGTTTTGTGAAAATTGTGAAGGATTTTCCAAACCGGGTAAAATTTGAAAAAAAAAGACAGGGCCGGGTAGTGTCGAAAAAGTCAAAAATGGGGATTTTCCCAAACCTTGCTAAAAGGGGCCAGGGGGGCGGACTGAGTCAGAAAGTAGCAAAATCAAGCACAGTTGGGGCGTTTTGGGAAAATTGTGAAGGATTTTCCAAACCGGGCAAAATTTGAAAAAAACGACAGGGCCGGTAGTGTCGAAAAAGTCAAAAATGGGGATTTTCCCAAATCCTTGCTAAAAGGGGCCAGGGGGCGGGCTGAGTGAGAAAGGAGCAAAATCAAGCACAGTTGGGGCGTTGTGTGAAAATTGTGAAGGATTTTCCTAACCGGGTAAAATTTGAAAAAAAAGACAGGGCCGGTAGTGTCGAAAAAGTCAAAAATGGGGATTTTCATAAAAATTTGCTTAAAGAGGCCAGAGGGGGGGGGCTGAGTGAAAAACAAGCAAAATCAAGCACAGTTGGGGCGTTTTGGGAAAATTGTGAAGGATTTTCCATAGTGGGCAAAAATTGAAAAAAAACGACAGGGCCGGTAGTGTCGAAAAAGTCAAAAATGTGGATTTTCCCAAATCTTTGCTAAAAGGGGCCAGGGGGGCGGACTGAGTCAGAAAGTAGCAAAATCAAGCACAGTTGGGGCGTTTTGGGAAAAATTGTGAAGGATTTTCCAAACCGGGCAAAATTTGAAAAAAACGACAGGGCCGGGGTAGTGTCGAAAAAGTCAAAAATGGGGATTTTCCCAAATCCTTGCTAAAAGGGGCCAGGGGGCGGGCTGAGTGAGAAAGGAGCAAAATCAAGCACAGTTGGGGCGTTGTGTGAAAATTGTGAAGGATTTTCCATAGTGGGCAAAAATTGAAAAAAACGACAGGGGCCGGTAGTGTCGAAAAAGTCAAAAATGGGGATTTTCATAAAAATTTGCTTAAAGAGGCCAGAGGGGGGGGGCTGAGTGAAAAACAAGCAAAATCAAGCACAGTTGGGGCGTTTTGGGAAAATTGTGAAGGATTTTCCATAGTGGGCAAAAATTGAAAAAAACGACAGGGCCGGTAGTGTCGAAAAAAGTCAAAATGTGGATTTTCCCAAATCTTTGCTAAAAGGGGCCAGGGGGGGCGGACTGAGTCAGAAAGTAGCAAAATCAAGCACAGTTGGGGCGTTTTGGGAAAATTGTGAAGGATTTTCCAAACCGGGCAAAATTTGAAAAAAACGACAGGGCCGGTAGTGTCGAAAAAGTCAAAAATGGGGATTTTCCCAAATCCTTGCTAAAAGGGGCCAGGGGGCGGGCTGAGTGAGAAAGGAGCAAAATCAAGCACAGTTGGGGCGTTTTGAGAAAATTGTGAAGGATTTTCCAACCGGGCAAAATTTGAAAAAAACGACAAGTCCGGTAGTGTCGAAAAAGTCAAAAATGTGGATTTTCCCAAATCTTTGCTAAAAAGGGCCAGGGGGCGGGCTTATTGAAAAACGAGCAAAATCAAGCACAGTTGGGGGCGTTTTGTGAAAATTGTGAAGGATTTTCCAAACCGGGTAAAATTTGAAAAAAAAAGACAGGGCCGGTAGTGTCGAAAAAGTCAAAAATGGGGATTTTCCCAAACCTTGCTAAAAGGGGCCAGGGGGGCGGACTGAGTCAGAAAGTAGCAAAATCAAGCACAGTTGGGGCGTTTTGGGAAAATTGTGAAGGATTTTCCAAACCGGGCAAAATTTGAAAAAAACGACAGGGCCGGTAGTGTCGAAAAAGTCAAAAATGGGGATTTTCCCAAATCCTTGCTAAAAGGGGCCAGGGGGCGGGCTGAGTGAGAAAGGAGCAAAATCAAGCACAGTTGGGGGCGTTGTGTGAAAATTGTGAAGGATTTTCCTAACCGGGCAAAATTTGAAAAAAAAGACAGGGCCGGTAGTGTCGAAAAAGTCAAAAATGGGGATTTTCATAAAATTTGCTTAAAGAGGCCAGAGGGGGGGGGCTGAGTGAAAAACAAGCAAAATCAAGCACAGTTGGGGCGTTTTGTGAAAATTGTGAAGGATTTTCCATAGTGGGCAAAAATTGAAAAAAACGACAGGTCCGGTAGTGTCGAAAAAGTCAAAAATGGGGATTTTCCCAAACCTTGCTAAAAGGGGCCAGGGGGGCGGGCTGAGTCAGAAAGGAGCAAAATCAAGCACAGTTGGGGCGTTTTGAGAAAATTGTGAAGGATTTTCCAAACCGGGCAAAATTTGAAAAAAAAGACAGGGCCGGGTAGTGTCGAAAAAGTCAAAAATGTGGATTTTCCCAAATCTTTGCTAAAAGGGGCCAGGGGGCGGGCTTATTGAAAAACGAGCAAAATCAAGCACAGTTGGGGCGTTTTGTGAAAATTGTGAAGGATTTTCCAAACCGGGTAAAATTTGAAAAAAAAAAGACATGGCCGGTAGTGTCGAAAAAGTCAAAAATGGGGATTTTCCCAAACCTTGCTAAAAGGGGCCAGGGGGGCGGACTGAGTCAGAAAGGAGCAAAATCAAGCACAGTTGGGGCGTTTTGGGAAAATTGTGAAGGATTTTCCAAACCGGGCAAAATTTGAAAAAAAAGACAGGGCCGGTAGTGTCGAAAAAGTCAAAAATGGGGATTTTCCCAAACCTTGCTAAAAGGGGCCAGGGGGGCGGACTGAGTCAGAAAGGAGCAAAATCAAGCACAGTTGGGGCGTTTTGGGAAAATTGTGAAGGATTTTCCAAACCGGGCAAAATTTGAAAAAAACGAAGAGTCCGGTAGTGTCGAAAAAGTCAAAAATGTGGATTTTCCCAAATCTTTGCTAAAAGGTGCCAGGGGGCGGGCTTATTGAAAAACGAGCAAAATCAAGCACAGTTGGGGCGTTTTGTGAAAATTGTGAAGGATTTTCCAAACCGGGTAAAATTTGAAAAAAAAAGACAGGGCCGGTAGTGTCGAAAAAGTCAAAAATGGGGATTTTCCCAAACCTTGCTAAAAGGGGCCAGGGGGGCGGACTGAGTCAGAAAGGAGCAAAATCAAGCATAGTTGGGGCGTTTTGGGAAAATTGTGAAGGATTTTCCAAACCGGGCAAAATTTGAAAAAAACGACAGGGCCGGTAGTGTCGAAAAAGTCAAAAATGGGGATTTTCCCAAATCCTTGCTAAAAGGGGCCAGGGGGCGGGCTGAGTGAGAAAGGAGCAAAATCAAGCACAGTTGGGGCGTTGTGTGAAAATTGTGAAGGATTTTCCAAACCGGGCAAAATTTGAAAAAAAAGACAGGGCCGGTAGTGTCGAAAAAGTCAAAAATGGGGATTTTCATAAAAATTTGCTTAAAGAGGCCAGAGGGGGGGGGCTGAGTGAAAAACAAGCAAAATCAAGCACAGTTGGGGCGTTTTGGGAAAATTGTGAAGGATTTTCCAAACCGGGCAAAATTTGAAAAAAACGAAAAGTCCGGTAGTGTCGAAAAAGTCAAAAATGTGGATTTTCCCAAATCTTTGCTAAAAGGGGCCAGGGGGCGGGCTTATTGAAAAACGAGCAAAATCAAGCACAGTTGGGGCGTTTTGTGAAAATTGTGAAGGATTTTCCAAACCGGGCAAAATTTGAAAAAAACGACAGGGCCGGTAGTGTCGAAAAAGTCAAAAATGGGGATTTTCCCAAATCCTTGCTAAAAGGGGCCAGGGGGCGGGCTGAGTGAGAAAGGAGCAAAATCAAGCACAGTTGGGGCGTTGTGTGAAAATTGTGAAGGATTTTCCAAACCGGGCAAAATTTGAAAAAAAAGACAGGGCCGGTAGTGTCGAAAAAGTCAAAAATGGGGATTTTCATAAAAATTTGCTTAAAGAGGCCAGAGGGGGGGGGGCTGAGTGAAAAACAAGCAAAATCAAGCACAGTTGGGGCGTTTTGGGAAAATTGTGAAGGATTTTCCATAGTGGGCAAAAATTGAAAAAAACGACAGGGCCGGTAGTGTCGAAAAAGTCAAAAATGGGGATTTTCCCAAACCTTGCTAAAAGGGGCCAGGGGGGCGGGCTGAGTCAGAAAGGAGCAAAATCAAGCATAGTTGGGGCGTTTTGAGAAAATTGTGAAGGATTTTCCAAACCGGGCAAAATTTGAAAAAAAAGACAGGGCCGGTAGTGTCGAAAAAGTCAAAAATGGGGATTTTCCCAAATCCTTGCTAAAAGGGGCCAGGGGGCGGGCTGAGTGAGAAAGGAGCAAAATCAAGCACAGTTGGGGCGTTGTGTGAAAATTGTGAAGGATTTTCCTAACCGGGCAAAATTTGAAAAAAAAGACAGGGCCGGTAGTGTCGAAAAAGTCAAAAATGGGGATTTTCATAAAAATTTGCTTAAAGAGGCCAGAGGGGGGGGGCTGAGTGAAAAACAAGCAAAATCAAGCACAGTTGGGGCGTTTTGGGAAAATTGTGAAGGATTTTCCATAGTGGGCAAAAATTGAAAAAAACGACAGGGCCGGTAGTGTCGAAAAAGTCAAAAATGGGGATTTTCCCAAACCTTGCTATAAGGGGCCAGGGGGGCGGGCTGAGTCAGAAAGGAGCAAAATCAAGCATAGTTGGGGCGTTTTGAGAAAATTGTGAAGGATTTTCCAAACCGGGCAAAATTTGAAAAAAACGACAGGGCCGGTAGTGTCGAAAAAGTCAAAAATGGGGATTTTCCCAAATCCTTGCTAAAAGGGGCCAGGGGGGCGGGCTGAGTGAGAAAGGAGCAAAATCAAGCACAGTTGGGGCGTTGTGTGAAAATTGTGAAGGATTTTCCAAACCGGGCAAAATTTGAAAAAAAAGACAGGGCCGGGTAGTGTCGAAAAAGTCAAAAATGCGGATTTTCCCAAACCTTGCAAAAAGGGGCCAGGGGGGGCGGACTAAGTAAGAAAGGAGCAAAATCAAGCACAGTTGGGGCGTTTTGAGAAAATTGTGAAGGATTTTCCAAACCGGGCAAAATTTGAAAAAAAAGACAGGGCCTGGTAGTGTCGAAAAAGTCAAAAATGTGGATTTTACCAAATCTTTGCTAAAAGGGGCCAGGGGGCGGGCTTATTGAAAAACGAGCAAAATCAAGCACAGTTGGGGCGTTTTGTGAAAATTGTGAAGGATTTTCCAAACCGGGTAAAATTTGAAAAAAAAGACAGGGCCGGTAGTGTCGAAAAAGTAAAAAATGGGGATTTTCCCAAACCTTGCTAAAAGGGGCCAGGGGGGCGGACTGAGTCAGAAAGGAGCAAAATCAAGCACAGTTGGGGCGTTTTGGGAAAATTGTGAAGGATTTTCCAAACCGGGCAAAATTTGAAAAAAACGACAGGGCCGGTAGTGTCGAAAAAGTCAAAAATGGGGATTTTCCCAAATCCTTGCTAAAAGGGGCCAGGGGGGCGGGCTGAGTGAGAAAGGAGCAAAATCAAGCACAGTTGGGGCGTTGTTTGAAAATTGTGAAGGATTTTCCAAACCGGGCAAAATTTGAAAAAAAAGACAGGGCCGGTAGTGTCGAAAAAGTCAAAAATGGGGATTTTCACAAAATTTGCTTAAAGAGGCCAGAGGGGGGGGCTGAGTGAAAAACAAGCAAAATCAAGCACAGTTGGGGCGTTTTGTGAAAATTGTGAAGGATTTTCCATAGTGGGCAAAAATTGAAAAAAACGACAGGGCCGGTAGTGTCGAAAAAGTCAAAAATGGGGATTTTCCCAAACCTTGCTAAAAGGGGCCAGGGGGGCGGGCTGAGTCAGAAAGGAGCAAAATCAAGCACAGTTGGGGCGTTTTGAGAAAATTGTGAAGGATTTTCCAAACCGGGCAAAATTTGAAAAAAAAGACAGGGCCGGTAGTGTCGAAAAAGTCAAAAATGGGGATTTTCACAAAATTTGCTTAAAGAGGCCAGGGGGGGGGGGCTGAGTGAAAAACAAGCAAAATCAAGCACAGTTGGGGCGTTTTGTGAAAATTGTGAAGGATTTTCCATAGTGGGCAAAAATTGAAAAAAACGACAGGGCCGGTAGTGTCGAAAAAGTCAAAAATGGGGATTTTCCCAAATCCTTGCTAAAAGGGGCCAGGGGGGGCGGGCTCAGTGAGAAAGGAGCAAAATCAAGCACAGTTGGGGCGTTGTGTGAAAATTGTGAAGGATTTTCCAAAGTGGGCAAAAATTGAAAAAAACGACAGGGCTTGTACTGTCGAAAAAGTCAAAAATGCGGATTTTCCCAAACCTTGCTAAAAGGGGCCAGGGGGGCGGACTAAGTAAGAAAGGAGCAAAATCAAGCACAGTTGGGGCGTTTTGAGAAAATTGTGAAGGATTTTCCAAACCGGGCAAAATTTGAAAAAAACGACAGGTCCGGTAGTGTCGAAAAAGTCAAAAATGTGGATTTTCCCAAATCTTTGCTAAAAGGGGCCAGGGGGCGGGCTTATTGAAAAACGAGCAAAATCAAGCACAGTTGGGGCGTTTTGTGAAAATTGTGAAGGATTTTCCAAACCGGGTAAAATTTGAAAAAAAAAGACATGGCCGGTAGTGTCGAAAAAGTCAAAAATGGGGATTTTCCCAAACCTTGCTAAAAGGGGCCAGGGGGGCGGACTGAGTCAGAAAGGAGCAAAATCAAGCACAGTTGGGGCGTTTTGGGAAAATTGTGAAGGATTTTCCAAACCGGGCAAAATTTGAAAAAAAAGACAGGGCCGGTAGTGTCGAAAAAGTCAAAAATGGGGATTTTCCCAAACCTTGCTAAAAGGGGCCAGGGGGGCGGACTGAGTCAGAAAGGAGCAAAATCAAGCACAGTTGGGGCGTTTTGGGAAAATTGTGAAGGATTTTCCAAACCGGGCAAAATTTGAAAAAAACGAAAAGTCCGGTAGTGTCGAAAAAGTCAAAAATGTGGATTTTCCCAAATCTTTGCTAAAAGGGGCCAGGGGGCGGGCTTATTGAAAAACGAGCAAAATCAAGCACAGTTGGGGCGTTTTGTGAAAATTGTGAAGGATTTTCCAAACCGGGTAAAATTTGAAAAAAAAAGACAGGGCCGGTAGTGTCGAAAAAGTCAAAAATGGGGATTTTCCCAAACCTTGCTAAAAGGGGCCAGGGGGGCGGACTGAGTCAGAAAGGAGCAAAATCAAGCATAGTTGGGGCGTTTTGGGAAAATTGTGAAGGATTTTCCAAACCGGGCAAAATTTGAAAAAAACGACAGGGCCGGTAGTGTCGAAAAAGTCAAAAATGGGGATTTTCCCAAATCCTTGCTAAAAGGGGCCAGGGGGCGGGCTGAGTGAGAAAGGAGCAAAATCAAGCACAGTTGGGGCGTTGTGTGAAAATTGTGAAGGATTTTCCAAACCGGGCAAAATTAGAAAAAAAAGACAGGGCCGGTAGTGTCGAAAAAGTCAAAAATGGGGATTTTCCCAAATCCTTGCTAAAAGGGGCCAGGGGGCGGGCTGAGTGAGAAAGGAGCAAAATCAAGCACAGTTGGGGCGTTGTGTGAAAATTGTGAAGGATTTTCCAAACCGGGCAAAATTTGAAAAAAAAGACAGGGCCGGTAGTGTCGAAAAAGTCAAAAATGGGGATTTTCATAAAAATTTGCTTAAAGAGGCCAGAGGGGGGGGGGCTGAGTGAAAAACAAGCAAAATCAAGCACAGTTGGGGCGTTTTGGGAAAATTGTGAAGGATTTTCCATAGTGGGCAAAAATTGAAAAAAACGACAGGGCCGGTAGTGTCGAAAAAGTCAAAAATGGGGATTTTCCCAAACCTTGCTAAAAGGGGCCAGGGGGGCGGGCTGAGTCAGAAAGGAGCAAAATCAAGCATAGTTGGGGCGTTTTGAGAAAATTGTGAAGGATTTTCCAAACCGGGCAAAATTTGAAAAAAAAGACAGGGCCGGTAGTGTCGAAAAAGTCAAAAATGGGGATTTTCCCAAATCCTTGCTAAAAGGGGCCAGGGGGCGGGCTGAGTGAGAAAGGAGCAAAATCAAGCACAGTTGGGGCGTTGTGTGAAAATTGTGAAGGATTTTCCTAACCGGGCAAAATTTGAAAAAAAAGACAGGGCCGGTAGTGTCGAAAAAGTCAAAAATGGGGATTTTCATAAAAATTTGCTTAAAGAGGCCAGAGGGGGGGGCTGAGTGAAAAACAAGCAAAATCAAGCACAGTTGGGGCGTTTTGGGAAAATTGTGAAGGATTTTCCATAGTGGGCAAAAATTGAAAAAAACGACATGGCCGGTAGTGTCGAAAAAGTCAAAAATGGGGATTTTCCCAAACCTTGCTATAAGGGGCCAGGGGGGCGGGCTGAGTCAGAAAGGAGCAAAATCAAGCATAGTTGGGGCGTTTTGAGAAAATTGTGAAGGATTTTCCAAACCGGGCAAAATTTGAAAAAAACCACAGGGCCGGTAGTGTCGAAAAAGTCAAAAATGGGGATTTTCCCAAATCCTTGCTAAAAGGGGCCAGGGGGGCGGGCTGAGTGAGAAAGGAGCAAAATCAAGCACAGTTGGGGCGTTGTGTGAAAATTGTGAAGGATTTTCCAAACCGGGCAAAATTTGAAAAAAAAGACAGGGCCGGTAGTGTCGAAAAAGTCAAAAATGCGGATTTTCCCAAACCTTGCTAAAAGGGGCCAGGGGGGCGGACTAAGTAAGAAAGGAGCAAAATCAAGCACAGTTGGGGCGTTTTGAGAAAATTGTGAAGGATTTTCCAAACCGGGCAAAATTTGAAAAAAAAGACAGGGCCGGTAGTGTCGAATAAGTCAAAAATGTGGATTTTCCCAAATCTTTGCTAAAAGGGGCCAGGGGGCGGGCTTATTGAAAAACGAGCAAAATCAAGCACAGTTGGGGCGTTTTGTGAAAATTGTGAAGGATTTTCCAAACCGGGTAAAATTTGAAAAAAAAAGACAGGGCCGGTAGTGTCGAAAAAGTCAAAAATGGGGATTTTCCCAAACCTTGCTAAAAGGGGCCAGGGGGGCGGACTGAGTCAGAAAGGAGCAAAATCAAGCACAGTTGGGGCGTTTTGGGAAAATTGTGAAGGATTTTCCAAACCGGGCAAAATTTGAAAAAAACGACAGGGCCGGTAGTGTCGAAAAAGTCAAAAATGGGGATTTTCATAAAAATTTGCTTAAAGAGGCCAGAGGGGGGGGGCTGAGTGAAAAACAAGCAAAATCAAGCACAGTTGGGGCGTTTTGGGAAAATTGTGAAGGATTTTCCAAACCGGGCAAAATTTGAAAAAAACGAAAAGTCCGGTAGTGTCGAAAAAGTCAAAAATGTGGATTTTCCCAAATCTTTGCTAAAAGGGGCCAGGGGGCGGGCTTATTGAAAAACGAGCAAAATCAAGCACAGTTGGGGCGTTTTGTGAAAATTGTGAAGGATTTTCCAAACCGGGCAAAATTTGAAAAAAACGACAGGGCCGGTAGTGTCGAAAAAGTCAAAAATGGGGATTTTCCCAAATCCTTGCTAAAAGGGGCCAGGGGGCGGGCTGAGTGAGAAAGGAGCAAAATCAAGCACAGTTGGGGCGTTGTGTGAAAATTGTGAAGGATTTTCCAAACCGGGCAAAATTTGAAAAAAAAGACAGGGCCGGTAGTGTCGAAAAAGTCAAAAATGGGGATTTTCATAAAAATTTGCTTAAAGAGGCCAGAGGGGGGGGGCTGAGTGAAAAACAAGCAAAATCAAGCACAGTTGGGGCGTTTTGGGAAAATTGTGAAGGATTTTCCATAGTGGGCAAAAATTGAAAAAAACGACAGGGCCGGTAGTGTCGAAAAAGTCAAAAATGGGGATTTTCCCAAACCTTGCTAAAAGGGGCCAGGGGGGCGGGCTGAGTCAGAAAGGAGCAAAATCAAGCATAGTTGGGGCGTTTTGAGAAAATTGTGAAGGATTTTCCAAACCGGGCAAAATTTGAAAAAAACGACAGGGCCGGTAGTGTCGAAAAAGTCAAAAATGGGGATTTTCCCAAATCCTTGCTAAAAGGGGCCAGGGGGGCGGGCTGAGTGAGAAAGGAGCAAAATCAAGCACAGTTGGGGCGTTGTGTGAAAATTGTGAAGGATTTTCCAAACCGGGCAAAATTTGAAAAAAAAGACAGGGCCGGTAGTGTCCAAAAAGTCAAAAATGCGGATTTTCCCAAACCTTGCTAAAAGGGGCCAGGGGGGCGGACTAAGTAAGAAAGGAGCAAAATCAAGCACAGTTGGGGCGTTTTGAGAAAATTGTGAAGGATTTTCCAAACCGGGCAAAATTTGAAAAAAAAGACAGGGCCGGTAGTGTCGAAAAAGTCAAAAATGTGGATTTTCCCAAATCTTTGCTAAAAGGGGCCAGGGGGCGGGCTTATTGAAAAACGAGCAAAATCAAGCACAGTTGGGGCGTTTTGTGAAAATTGTGAAGGATTTTCCAAACCGGGTAAAATTTGAAAAAAAAAGACAGGGCCGGTAGTGTCGAAAAAGTAAAAAATGGGGATTTTCCCAAACCTTGCTAAAAGGGGCCAGGGGGGCGGACTGAGTCAGAAAGGAGCAAAATCAAGCACAGTTGGGGCGTTTTGGGAAAATTGTGAAGGATTTTCCAAACCGGGCAAAATTTGAAAAAAACGACAGGGCCGGTAGTGTCGAAAAAGTCAAAAATGGGGATTTTCCCAAATCCTTGCTAAAAGGGGCCAGGGGGGCGGGCTGAGTGAGAAAGGAGCAAAATCAAGCACAGTTGGGGCGTTGTGTGAAAATTGTGAAGGATTTTCCAAACCGGGCAAAATTTGAAAAAAAAGACAGGGCCGGTAGTGTCGAAAAAGTCAAAAATGGGGATTTTCACAAAATTTGCTTAAAGAGGCCAGAGGGGGGGGCTGAGTGAAAAACAAGCAAAATCAAGCACAGTTGGGGCGTTTTGTGAAAATTGTGAAGGATTTTCCATAGTAGGCAAAAATTGAAAAAAACGACAGGGCCGGTAGTGTCGAAAAAGTCAAAAATGGGGATTTTCCCAAACCTTGCTAAAAGGGGCCAGGGGGGCGGACTGAGTCAGAAAGGAGCAAAATCAAGCACAGTTGGGGCGTTTTGGGAAAATTGTGAAGGATTTTCCAAAGTGGGCAAAAATTGAAAAAAACGACAGGTCCGGTAGTGTCGAAAAAGTCAAAAATGTGGATTTTACCAAATCTTTGCTAAAAGGGGCCAGGGGGCGGGCTTATTGAAAAACGAGCAAAATCAAGCACAGTTGGGGCGTTTTGTGAAAATTGTGAAGGATTTTCCAAACCGGGTAAAATTTGAAAAAAAAGACAGGGCCGGTAGTGTCGAAAAAGTAAAAAATGGGGATTTTCCCAAACCTTGCTAAAAGGGGCCAGGGGGGCGGACTGAGTCAGAAAGGAGCAAAATCAAGCACAGTTGGGGCGTTTTGGGAAAATTGTGAAGGATTTTCCAAACCGGGCAAAATTTGAAAAAAACGACAGGGCCGGTAGTGTCGAAAAAGTCCAAAATGGGGATTTTCCCAAATCCTTGCTAAAAGGGGCCAGGGGGGCGGGCTGAGTGAGAAAGGAGCAAAATCAAGCACAGTTGGGGCGTTGTGTGAAAATTGTGAAGGATTTTCCAAACCGGGCAAAATTTGAAAAAAAAGACAGGGCCGGTAGTGTCGAAAAAGTCAAAAATGGGGATTTTCACAAAATTTGCTTAAAGAGGCCAGAGGGGGGGGCTGAGTGAAAAACAAGCAAAATCAAGCACAGTTGGGGCGTTTTGTGAAAATTGTGAAGGATTTTCCATAGTGGGCAAAAATTGAAAAAAACGACAGGGCCGGTAGTGTCGAAAAAGTCAAAAATGGGGATTTTCCCAAACCTTGCTAAAAGGGGCCAGGGGGGCGGACTGAGTCAGAAAGGAGCAAAATCAAGCACAGTTGGGGCGTTTTGGGAAAATTGTGAAGGATTTTCCAAAGTGGGCAAAAATTGAAAAAAACGACAGGTCCGGTAGTGTCGAAAAAGTCAAAAATGTGGATTTTACCAAATCTTTGCTAAAAGGGGCCAGGGGGCGGGCTTATTGAAAAACGAGCAAAATCAAGCACAGTTGGGGCGTTTTGTGAAAATTGTGAAGGATTTTCCAAACCGGGTAAAATTTGAAAAAAAAGACAGGGCCGGTAGTGTCGAAAAAGTAAAAAATGGGGATTTTCCCAAACCTTGCTAAAAGGGGCCAGGGGGGCGGACTGAGTCAGAAAGGAGCAAAATCAAGCACAGTTGGGGCGTTTTGGGAAAATTGTGAAGGATTTTCCAAACCGGGCAAAATTTGAAAAAAACGACAGGGCCGGTAGTGTCGAAAAAGTCAAAAATGGGGATTTTCCCAAATCCTTGCTAAAAGGGGCCAGGGGGGCGGGCTGAGTGAGAAAGGAGCAAAATCAAGCACAGTTGGGGCGTTGTTTGAAAATTGTGAAGGATTTTCCAAACCGGGCAAAATTTGAAAAAAAAGACAGGGCCGGTAGTGTCGAAAAAGTCAAAAATGGGGATTTTCACAAAATTTGCTTAAAGAGGCCAGAGGGGGGGGCTGAGTGAAAAACAAGCAAAATCAAGCACAGTTGGGGCGTTTTGTGAAAATTGTGAAGGATTTTCCATAGTGGGCAAAAATTGAAAAAAACGACAGGGCCGGTAGTGTCGAAAAAGTCAAAAATGGGGATTTTCCCAAACCTTGCTAAAAGGGGCCAGGGGGGCGGGCTGAGTCAGAAAGGAGCAAAATCAAGCACAGTTGGGGCGTTTTGAGAAAATTGTGAAGGATTTTCCATAGTGGGCAAAAATTGAAAAAAACGACAGGGCCGGTAGTGTCGAAAAAGTCAAAAATGGGGATTTTCACAAAATTTGCTTAAAGAGGCCAGGGGGGGGGGCTGAGTGAAAAACAAGCAAAATCAAGCACAGTTGGGGCGTTTTGTGAAAATTGTGAAGGATTTTCCATAGTGGGCAAAAATTGAAAAAAACGACAGGGCCGGTAGTGTCGAAAAAGTCAAAAATGGGGATTTTCCCAAATCCTTGCTAAAAGGGGCCAGGGGGGCGGGCTCAGTGAGAAAGGAGCAAAATCAAGCACAGTTGGGGCGTTGTGTGAAAATTGTGAAGGATTTTCCAAAGTGGGCAAAAATTGAAAAAAACGACAGGGCTTGTACTGTCGAAAAAGTCAAAAATGCGGATTTTCCCAAACCTTGCTAAAAGGGGCCAGGGGGGCGGACTAAGTAAGAAAGGAGCAAAATCAAGCACAGTTGGGGCGTTTTGAGAAAATTGTGAAGGATTTTCCAAACCGGGCAAAATTTGAAAAAAACGACAGGTCCGGTAGTGTCGAAAAAGTCAAAAATGTGGATTTTCCCAAATCTTTGCTAAAAGGGGCCAGGGGGCGGGCTTATTGAAAAACGAGCAAAATCAAGCACAGTTGGGGCGTTTTGTGAAAATTGTGAAGGATTTTCCAAACCGGGTAAAATTTGAAAAAAAAAGACATGGCCGGTAGTGTCGAAAAAGTCAAAAATGGGGATTTTCCCAAACCTTGCTAAAAGGGGCCAGGGGGGCGGACTGAGTCAGAAAGGAGCAAAATCAAGCACAGTTGGGGCGTTTTGGGAAAATTGTGAAGGATTTTCCAAACCGGGCAAAATTTGAAAAAAAAGACAGGGCCGGTAGTGTCGAAAAAGTCAAAAATGGGGATTTTCCCAAACCTTGCTAAAAGGGGCCAGGGGGGCGGACTGAGTCAGAAAGGAGCAAAATCAAGCATAGTTGGGGCGTTTTGGGAAAATTGTGAAGGATTTTCCAAACCGGGCAAAATTTGAAAAAAACGACAGGGCCGGTAGTGTCGAAAAAGTCAAAAATGGGGATTTTCCCAAATCCTTGCTAAAAGGGGCCAGGGGGCGGGCTGAGTGAGAAAGGAGCAAAATCAAGCACAGTTGGGGCGTTGTGTGAAAATTGTGAAGGATTTTCCAAACCGGGCAAAATTAGAAAAAAAAGACAGGGCCGGTAGTGTCGAAAAAGTCAAAAATGGGGATTTTCCCAAATCCTTGCTAAAAGGGGCCAGGGGGCGGGCTGAGTGAGAAAGGAGCAAAATCAAGCACAGTTGGGGCGTTGTGTGAAAATTGTGAAGGATTTTCCAAACCGGGCAAAATTTGAAAAAAAAGACAGGGCCGGTAGTGTCGAAAAAGTCAAAAATGGGGATTTTCATAAAAATTTGCTTAAAGAGGCCAGAGGGGGGGGCTGAGTGAAAAACAAGCAAAATCAAGCACAGTTGGGGCGTTTTGGGAAAATTGTGAAGGATTTTCCATAGTGGGCAAAAATTGAAAAAAACGACAGGGCCGGTAGTGTCGAAAAAGTCAAAAATGGGGATTTTCCCAAACCTTGCTAAAAGGGGCCAGGGGGGCGGGCTGAGTCAGAAAGGAGCAAAATCAAGCATAGTTGGGGCGTTTTGAGAAAATTGTGAAGGATTTTCCAAACCGGGCAAAATTTGAAAAAAAAGACAGGGCCGGTAGTGTCGAAAAAGTCAAAAATGGGGATTTTCCCAAATCCTTGCTAAAAGGGGCCAGGGGGCGGGCTGAGTGAGAAAGGAGCAAAATCAAGCACAGTTGGGGCGTTGTGTGAAAATTGTGAAGGATTTTCCTAACCGGGCAAAATTTGAAAAAAAAGACAGGGCCGGTAGTGTCGAAAAAGTCAAAAATGGGGATTTTCATAAAAATTTGCTTAAAGAGGCCAGAGGGGGGGGCTGAGTGAAAAACAAGCAAAATCAAGCACAGTTGGGGCGTTTTGGGAAAATTGTGAAGGATTTTCCATAGTGGGCAAAAATTGAAAAAAACGACAGGGCCGGTAGTGTCGAAAAAGTCAAAAATGGGGATTTTCCCAAACCTTGCTATAAGGGGCCAGGGGGGCGGGCTGAGTCAGAAAGGAGCAAAATCAAGCATAGTTGGGGCGTTTTGAGAAAATTGTGAAGGATTTTCCAAACCGGGCAAAATTTGAAAAAAACCACAGGGCCGGTAGTGTCGAAAAAGTCAAAAATGGGGATTTTCCCAAATCCTTGCTAAAAGGGGCCAGGGGGGCGGGCTGAGTGAGAAAGGAGCAAAATCAAGCACAGTTGGGGCGTTGTGTGAAAATTGTGAAGGATTTTCCAAACCGGGCAAAATTTGAAAAAAAAGACAGGGCCGGTAGTGTCGAAAAAGTCAAAAATGCGGATTTTCCCAAACCTTGCTAAAAGGGGCCAGGGGGGCGGACTAAGTAAGAAAGGAGCAAAATCAAGCACAGTTGGGGCGTTTTGAGAAAATTGTGAAGGATTTTCCAAACCGGGCAAAATTTGAAAAAAAAGACAGGGCCGGTAGTGTCGAAAAAGTCAAAAATGTGGATTTTCCCAAATCTTTGCTAAAAGGGGCCAGGGGGCGGGCTTATTGAAAAACGAGCAAAATCAAGCACAGTTGGGGCGTTTTGTGAAAATTGTGAAGGATTTTCCAAACCGGGTAAAATTTGAAAAAAAAAGACAGGGCCGGTAGTGTCGAAAAAGTCAAAAATGGGGATTTTCCCAAACCTTGCTAAAAGGGGCCAGGGGGGCGGACTGAGTCAGAAAGGAGCAAAATCAAGCACAGTTGGGGCGTTTTGGGAAAATTGTGAAGGATTTTCCAAACCGGGCAAAATTTGAAAAAAACGACAGGGCCGGTAGTGTCGAAAAAGTCAAAAATGGGGATTTTCCCAAATCCTTGCTAAAAGGGGCCAGGGGGGCGGGCTGAGTGAGAAAGGAGCAAAATCAAGCACAGTTGGGGCGTTGTGTGAAAATTGTGAAGGATTTTCCAAACCGGGCAAAATTTGAAAAAAAAGACAGGGCCGGTAGTGTCGAAAAAGTCAAAAATGGGGATTTTCACAAAATTTGCTTAAAGAGGCCAGAGGGGGGGGCTGAGTGAAAAACAAGCAAAATCAAGCACAGTTGGGGCGTTTTGTGAAAATTGTGAAGGATTTTCCATAGTGGGCAAAAATTGAAAAAAACGACAGGGCCGGTAGTGTCGAAAAAGTCAAAAATGGGGATTTTCCCAAACCTTGCTAAAAGGGGCCAGGGGGGCGGACTGAGTCAGAAAGGAGCAAAATCAAGCACAGTTGGGGCGTTTTGGGAAAATTGTGAAGGATTTTCCAAAGTGGGCAAAAATTGAAAAAAACGACAGGTCCGGTAGTGTCGAAAAAGTCAAAAATGTGGATTTTACCAAATCTTTGCTAAAAGGGGCCAGGGGGCGGGCTTATTGAAAAACGAGCAAAATCAAGCACAGTTGTGGCGTTTTGTGAAAATTGTGAAGGATTTTCCAAACCGGGTAAAATTTGAAAAAAAAAGACAGGGCCGGTAGTGTCGAAAAAGTCAAAAATGGGGATTTTCCCAAACCTTGCTAAAAGGGGCCAGGGGGGCGGGCTGAGTCAGAAAGGAGCAAAATCAAGCACAGTTGGGGCGTTTTGAGAAAATTGTGAAGGATTTTCCATAGTGGGCAAAAATTGAAAAAAACGACAGGGCCGGTAGTGTCGAAAAAGTCAAAAATGGGGATTTTCACAAAATTTGCTTAAAGAGGCCAGGGGGGGGGGGCTGAGTGAAAAACAAGCAAAATCAAGCACAGTTGGGGCGTTTTGTGAAAATTGTGAAGGATTTTCCATAGTGGGCAAAAATTGAAAAAAACGACAGGGCCGGTAGTGTCGAAAAAGTCAAAAATGGGGATTTTCCCAAATCCTTGCTAAAAGGGGCCAGGGGGGCGGGCTCAGTGAGAAAGGAGCAAAATCAAGCACAGTTGGGGCGTTGTGTGAAAATTGTGAAGGATTTTCCAAAGTGGGCAAAAATTGAAAAAAACGACAGGGCTTGTACTGTCGAAAAAGTCAAAAATGCGGATTTTCCCAAACCTTGCTAAAAGGGGCCAGGGGGGCGGACTAAGTAAGAAAGGAGCAAAATCAAGCACAGTTGGGGCGTTTTGAGAAAATTGTGAAGGATTTTCCAAACCGGGCAAAATTTGAAAAAAACGACAGGTCCGGTAGTGTCGAAAAAGTCAAAAATGTGGATTTTCCCAAATCTTTGCTAAAAGGGGCCAGGGGGCGGGCTTATTGAAAAACGAGCAAAATCAAGCACAGTTGGGGCGTTTTGTGAAAATTGTGAAGGATTTTCCAAACCGGGTAAAATTTGAAAAAAAAAGACATGGCCGGTAGTGTCGAAAAAGTCAAAAATGGGGATTTTCCCAAACCTTGCTAAAAGGGGCCAGGGGGGCGGACTGAGTCAGAAAGGAGCAAAATCAAGCACAGTTGGGGCGTTTTGGGAAAATTGTGAAGGATTTTCCAAACCGGGCAAAATTTGAAAAAAAAGACAGGGCCGGTAGTGTCGAAAAAGTCAAAAATGGGGATTTTCCCAAACCTTGCTAAAAGGGGCCAGGGGGGCGGACTGAGTCAGAAAGGAGCAAAATCAAGCATAGTTGGGGCGTTTTGGGAAAATTGTGAAGGATTTTCCAAACCGGGCAAAATTTGAAAAAAACGACAGGGCCGGTAGTGTCGAAAAAGTCAAAAATGGGGATTTTCCCAAATCCTTGCTAAAAGGGGCCAGGGGGCGGGCTGAGTGAGAAAGGAGCAAAATCAAGCACAGTTGGGGCGTTGTGTGAAAATTGTGAAGGATTTTCCAAACCGGGCAAAATTAGAAAAAAAAGACAGGGCCGGTAGTGTCGAAAAAGTCAAAAATGGGGATTTTCCCAAATCCTTGCTAAAAGGGGCCAGGGGGCGGGCTGAGTGAGAAAGGAGCAAAATCAAGCACAGTTGGGGCGTTGTGTGAAAATTGTGAAGGATTTTCCAAACCGGGCAAAATTTGAAAAAAAAGACAGGGCCGGTAGTGTCGAAAAAGTCAAAAATGGGGATTTTCATAAAAATTTGCTTAAAGAGGCCAGAGGGGGGGGCTGAGTGAAAAACAAGCAAAATCAAGCACAGTTGGGGCGTTTTGGGAAAATTGTGAAGGATTTTCCATAGTGGGCAAAAATTGAAAAAAACGACAGGGCCGGTAGTGTCGAAAAAGTCAAAAATGGGGATTTTCCCAAACCTTGCTATAAGGGGCCAGGGGGGCGGGCTGAGTCAGAAAGGAGCAAAATCAAGCATAGTTGGGGCGTTTTGAGAAAATTGTGAAGGATTTTCCAAACCGGGCAAAATTTGAAAAAAACCACAGGGCCGGTAGTGTCGAAAAAGTCAAAAATGGGGATTTTCCCAAATCCTTGCTAAAAGGGGCCAGGGGGGCGGGCTGAGTGAGAAAGGAGCAAAATCAAGCACAGTTGGGGCGTTGTGTGAAAATTGTGAAGGATTTTCCAAACCGGGCAAAATTTGAAAAAAAAGACAGGGCCGGTAGTGTCGAAAAAGTCAAAAATGCGGATTTTCCCAAACCTTGCTAAAAGGGGCCAGGGGGGCGGACTAAGTAAGAAAGGAGCAAAATCAAGCACAGTTGGGGCGTTTTGAGAAAATTGTGAAGGATTTTCCAAACCGGGCAAAATTTGAAAAAAAAGACAGGGCCGGTAGTGTCGAAAAAGTCAAAAATGTGGATTTTCCCAAATCTTTGCTAAAAGGGGCCAGGGGGCGGGCTTATTGAAAAACGAGCAAAATCAAGCACAGTTGGGGCGTTTTGTGAAAATTGTGAAGGATTTTCCAAACCGGGTAAAATTTGAAAAAAAAAGACAGGGCCGGTAGTGTCGAAAAAGTCAAAAATGGGGATTTTCCCAAACCTTGCTAAAAGGGGCCAGGGGGGCGGACTGAGTCAGAAAGGAGCAAAATCAAGCACAGTTGGGGCGTTTTGGGAAAATTGTGAAGGATTTTCCAAACCGGGCAAAATTTGAAAAAAACGACAGGGCCGGTAGTGTCGAAAAAGTCAAAAATGGGGATTTTCCCAAATCCTTGCTAAAAGGGGCCAGGGGGGCGGGCTGAGTGAGAAAGGAGCAAAATCAAGCACAGTTGGGGCGTTGTGTGAAAATTGTGAAGGATTTTCCAAACCGGGCAAAATTTGAAAAAAAAGACAGGGCCGGTAGTGTCGAAAAAGTCAAAAATGGGGATTTTCACAAAATTTGCTTAAAGAGGCCAGAGGGGGGGGCTGAGTGAAAAACAAGCAAAATCAAGCACAGTTGGGGCGTTTTGTGAAAATTGTGAAGGATTTTCCATAGTGGGCAAAAATTGAAAAAAACGACAGGGCCGGTAGTGTCGAAAAAGTCAAAAATGGGGATTTTCCCAAACCTTGCTAAAAGGGGCCAGGGGGGCGGACTGAGTCAGAAAGGAGCAAAATCAAGCACAGTTGGGGCGTTTTGGGAAAATTGTGAAGGATTTTCCAAAGTGGGCAAAAATTGAAAAAAACGACAGGTCCGGTAGTGTCGAAAAAGTCAAAAATGTGGATTTTACCAAATCTTTGCTAAAAGGGGCCAGGGGGCGGGCTTATTGAAAAACGAGCAAAATCAAGCACAGTTGTGGCGTTTTGTGAAAATTGTGAAGGATTTTCCAAACCGGGTAAAATTTGAAAAAAAAAGACAGGGCCGGTAGTGTCGAAAAAGTCAAAAATGGGGATTTTCCCAAACCTTGCTAAAAGGGGCCAGGGGGGCGGACTGAGTCAGAAAGGAGCAAAATCAAGCACAGTTGGGGCGTTTTGGGAAAATTGTGAAGGATTTTCCAAACCGGGCAAAATTTGAAAAAAAAGACAGGGCCGGTAGTGTCGAAAAAGTCAAAAATGGGGATTTTCCCAAACCTTGCTAAAAGGGGCCAGGGGGGCGGACTGAGTCAGAAAGGAGCAAAATCAAGCACAGTTGGGGCGTTTTGGGAAAATTGTGAAGGATTTTCCAAACCGGGCAAAATTTGAAAAAAACGACAAGTCCGGTAGTGTCGAAAAAGTCAAAAATGTGGATTTTCCCAAATCTTTGCTAAAAAGGGCCAGGGGGCGGGCTTATTGAAAAACGAGCAAAATCAAGCACAGTTGGGGCGTTTTGTGAAAATTGTGAAGGATTTTCCAAACCGGGTAAAATTTGAAAAAAAAAGACAGGGCCGGTAGTGTCGAAAAAGTCAAAAATGGGGATTTTCCCAAACCTTGCTAAAAGGGGCCAGGGGGGCGGACTGAGTCAGAAAGTAGCAAAATCAAGCACAGTTGGGGCGTTTTGGGAAAATTGTGAAGGATTTTCCAAACCGGGCAAAATTTGAAAAAAACGACAGGGCCGGTAGTGTCGAAAAAGTCAAAAATGGGGATTTTCCCAAATCCTTGCTAAAAGGGGCCAGGGGGCGGGCTGAGTGAGAAAGGAGCAAAATCAAGCACAGTTGGGGCGTTGTGTGAAAATTGTGAAGGATTTTCCTAACCGGGCAAAATTTGAAAAAAAAGACAGGGCCGGTAGTGTCGAAAAAGTCAAAAATGGGGATTTTCATAAAAATTTGCTTAAAGAGGCCAGAGGGGGGGGCTGAGTGAAAAACAAGCAAAATCAAGCACAGTTGGGGCGTTTTGGGAAAATTGTGAAGGATTTTCCATAGTGGGCAAAAATTGAAAAAAACGACAGGGTCGGTAGTGTCGAAAAAGTCAAAAATGGGGATTTTCCCAAACCTTGCTAAAAGGGGCCAGGGGGGCGGACTGAGTCAGAAAGGAGCAAAATCAAGCATAGTTGGGGCGTTTTGGGAAAATTGTGAAGGATTTTCCAAACCGGGCAAAATTTGAAAAAAACGACAGGGCCGGTAGTGTCGAAAAAGTCAAAAATGGGGATTTTCCCAAATCCTTGCTAAAAGGGGCCAGGGGGCGGGCTGAGTGAGAAAGGAGCAAAATCAAGCACAGTTGGGGCGTTGTGTGAAAATTGTGAAGGATTTTCCAAACCGGGCAAAATTTGAAAAAAAAGACAGGGCCGGTAGTGTCGAAAAAGTCAAAAATGGGGATTTTCATAAAAATTTGCTTAAAGAGGCCAGAGGGGGGGGGCTGAGTGAAAAACAAGCAAAATCAAGCACAGTTGGGGCGTTTTGGGAAAATTGTGAAGGATTTTCCATAGTGGGCAAAAATTGAAAAAAACGACAGGGCCGGTAGTGTCGAAAAAGTCAAAAATGGGGATTTTCCCAAACCTTGCTAAAAGGGGCCAGGGGGGCGGGCTGAGTCAGAAAGGAGCAAAATCAAGCATAGTTGGGGCGTTTTGAGAAAATTGTGAAGGATTTTCCAAACCGGGCAAAATTTGAAAAAAAAGACAGGGCCGGTAGTGTCGAAAAAGTCAAAAATGGGGATTTTCCCAAATCCTTGCTAAAAGGGGCCAGGGGGCGGGCTGAGTGAGAAAGGAGCAAAATCAAGCACAGTTGGGGCGTTGTGTGAAAATTGTGAAGGATTTTCCAAACCGGGCAAAATTTGAAAAAAAAGACAGGGCCGGTAGTGTCGAAAAAGTCAAAAATGGGGATTTTCATAAAAATTTGCTTAAAGAGGCCAGAGGGGGGGGCTGAGTGAAAAACAAGCAAAATCAAGCACAGTTGGGGCGTTTTGGGAAAATTGTGAAGGATTTTCCATAGTGGGCAAAAATTGAAAAAAACGACAGGGCCGGTAGTGTCGAAAAAGTCAAAAATGGGGATTTTCCCAAACCTTGCTAAAAGGGGCATGGGGGGCGGGCTGAGTCAGAAAGGAGCAAAATCAAGCATAGTTGGGGCGTTTTGAGAAAATTGTGAAGGATTTTCCAAACCGGGCAAAATTTGAAAAAAACCACAGGGCCGGTAGTGTCGAAAAAGTCAAAAATGTGGATTTTACCAAATCTTTGCTAAAAGGGGCCAGGGGGCGGGCTTATTGAAAAACGAGCAAAATCAAGCACAGTTGGGGCGTTTTGTGAAAATTGTGAAGGATTTTCCAAACCGGGTAAAATTTGAAAAAAAAAGACAGGGCCGGTAGTGTCGAAAAAGTCAAAAATGGGGATTTTCCCAAACCTTGCTAAAAGGGGCCAGGGGGGCGGACTGAGTCAGAAAGGAGCAAAATCAAGCACAGTTGGGGCGTTTTGGGAAAATTGTGAAGGATTTTCCAAAGTGGGCAAAAATTGAAAAAAACGACAGGTCCGGTAGTGTCGAAAAAGTCAAAAATGTGGATTTTACCAAATCTTTGCTAAAAGGGGCCAGGGGACGGGCTTATTGAAAAACGAGCAAAATCAAGCACAGTTGGGGCGTTTTGGGAAAATTGTGAAGGATTTTCCAAACCGGGCAAAATTTGAAAAAAACGACAGGGCCGGTAGTGTCGAAAAAGTCAAAAATGGGGATTTTCCCAAATCCTTGCTAAAAGGGGCCAGGGGGGCGGGCTGAGTGAGAAAGGAGCAAAATCAAGCACAGTTGGGGCGTTGTGTGAAAATTGTGAAGGATTTTCCAAACCGGGCAAAATTTGAAAAAAACGACAGGTCCGGTAGTGTCGAAAAAGTCAAAAATGTGGATTTTCCCAAATCTTTGCTAAAAGGGGCCAGGGGGCGGGCTTATTGAAAAACGAGCAAAATCAAGCACAGTTGGGGCGTTTTGTGAAAATTGTGAAGGATTTTCCAAACCGGGTAAAATTTGAAAAAAAAAGACATGGCCGGTAGTGTCGAAAAAGTCAAAAATGGGGATTTTCCCAAACCTTGCTAAAAGGGGCCAGGGGGGCGGACTGAGTCAGAAAGGAGCAAAATCAAGCACAGTTGGGGCGTTTTGGGAAAATTGTGAAGGATTTTCCAAACCGGGCAAAATTTGAAAAAAAAGACAGGGCCGGTAGTGTCGAAAAAGTCAAAAATGGGGATTTTCCCAAACCTTGCTAAAAGGGGCCAGGGGGGCGGACTGAGTCAGAAAGGAGCAAAATCAAGCACAGTTGGGGCGTTTTGGGAAAATTGTGAAGGATTTTCCAAACCGGGCAAAATTTGAAAAAAACGAAAAGTCCGGTAGTGTCGAAAAAGTCAAAAATGTGGATTTTCCCAAATCTTTGCTAAAAGGGGCCAGGGGGCGGGCTTATTGAAAAACGAGCAAAATCAAGCACAGTTGGGGCGTTTTGTGAAAATTGTGAAGGATTTTCCAAACCGGGTAAAATTTGAAAAAAAAAGACAGGGCCGGTAGTGTCGAAAAAGTCAAAAATGGGGATTTTCCCAAACCTTGCTAAAAGGGGCCAGGGGGGCGGACTGAGTCAGAAAGGAGCAAAATCAAGCATAGTTGGGGCGTTTTGGGAAAATTGTGAAGGATTTTCCAAACCGGGCAAAATTTGAAAAAAACGACAGGGCCGGTAGTGTCGAAAAAGTCAAAAATGGGGATTTTCCCAAATCCTTGCTAAAAGGGGCCAGGGGGCGGGCTGAGTGAGAAAGGAGCAAAATCAAGCACAGTTGGGGCGTTGTGTGAAAATTGTGAAGGATTTTCCAAACCGGGCAAAATTAGAAAAAAAAGACAGGGCCGGTAGTGTCGAAAAAGTCAAAAATGGGGATTTTCCCAAATCCTTGCTAAAAGGGGCCAGGGGGCGGGCTGAGTGAGAAAGGAGCAAAATCAAGCACAGTTGGGGCGTTGTGTGAAAATTGTGAAGGATTTTCCAAACCGGGCAAAATTTGAAAAAAAAGACAGGGCCGGTAGTGTCGAAAAAGTCAAAAATGGGGATTTTCATAAAAATTTGCTTAAAGAGGCCAGAGGGGGGGGGGCTGAGTGAAAAACAAGCAAAATCAAGCACAGTTGGGGCGTTTTGGGAAAATTGTGAAGGATTTTCCATAGTGGGCAAAAATTGAAAAAAACGACAGGGCCGGTAGTGTCGAAAAAGTCAAAAATGGGGATTTTCCCAAACCTTGCTAAAAGGGGCCAGGGGGGCGGGCTGAGTCAGAAAGGAGCAAAATCAAGCATAGTTGGGGCGTTTTGAGAAAATTGTGAAGGATTTTCCAAACCGGGCAAAATTTGAAAAAAACGACAGGGCCGGTAGTGTCGAAAAAGTCAAAAATGGGGATTTTCCCAAATCCTTGCTAAAAGGGGCCAGGGGGCGGGCTGAGTGAGAAAGGAGCAAAATCAAGCACAGTTGGGGCGTTGTGTGAAAATTGTGAAGGATTTTCCAAACCGGGCAAAATTTGAAAAAAAAGACAGGGCCGGTAGTGTCGAAAAAGTCAAAAATGGGGATTTTCATAAAAATTTGCTTAAAGAGGCCAGAGGGGGGGGGCTGAGTGAAAAACAAGCAAAATCAAGCACAGTTGGGGCGTTTTGGGAAAATTGTGAAGGATTTTCCATAGTGGGCAAAAATTGAAAAAAACGACAGGGCCGGTAGTGTCGAAAAAGTCAAAAATGGGGATTTTCCCAAACCTTGCTAAAAGGGGCCAGGGGGGCGGGCTGAGTCAGAAAGGAGCAAAATCAAGCATAGTTGGGGCGTTTTGAGAAAATTGTGAAGGATTTTCCAAACCGGGCAAAATTTGAAAAAAAAGACAGGGCCGGTAGTGTCGAAAAAGTCAAAAATGGGGATTTTCCCAAATCCTTGCTAAAAGGGGCCAGGGGGCGGGCTGAGTGAGAAAGGAGCAAAATCAAGCACAGTTGGGGCGTTGTGTGAAAATTGTGAAGGATTTTCCAAACCGGGCAAAATTTGAAAAAAAAGACAGGGCCGGTAGTGTCGAAAAAGTCAAAAATGGGGATTTTCATAAAAATTTGCTTAAAGAGGCCAGAGGGGGGGGCTGAGTGAAAAACAAGCAAAATCAAGCACAGTTGGGGCGTTTTGGGAAAATTGTGAAGGATTTTCCATAGTGGGCAAAAATTGAAAAAAACGACAGGGCCGGTAGTGTCGAAAAAGTCAAAAATGGGGATTTTCCCAAACCTTGCTAAAAGGGGCATGGGGGGCGGGCTGAGTCAGAAAGGAGCAAAATCAAGCATAGTTGGGGCGTTTTGAGAAAATTGTGAAGGATTTTCCAAACCGGGCAAAATTTGAAAAAAACCACAGGGCCGGTAGTGTCGAAAAAGTCAAAAATGTGGATTTTACCAAATCTTTGCTAAAAGGGGCCAGGGGGCGGGCTTATTGAAAAACGAGCAAAATCAAGCACAGTTGGGGCGTTTTGTGAAAATTGTGAAGGATTTTCCAAACCGGGTAAAATTTGAACAAAAAAGACAGGGCCGGTAGTGTCGAAAAAGTCAAAAATGGGGATTTTCCCAAACCTTGCTAAAAGGGGCCAGGGGGGCGGACTGAGTCAGAAAGGAGCAAAATCAAGCACAGTTGGGGCGTTTTGGGAAGATTGTGAAGGATTTTCCAAAGTGGGCAAAAATTGAAAAAAACGACAGGTCCGGTAGTGTCGAAAAAGTCAAAAATGTGGATTTTACCAAATCTTTGCTAAAAGGGGCCAGGGGGCGGGCTTATTGAAAAACGAGCAAAATCAAGCACAGTTGGGGCGTTTTGTGAAAATTGTGAAGGATTTTCCAAACCGGGTAAAATTTGAAAAAAAAGACAGGGCCGGTAGTGTCGAAAAAGTAAAAAATGGGGATTTTCCCAAACCTTGCTAAAAGGGGCCAGGGGGGCGGACTGAGTCAGAAAGGAGCAAAATCAAGCACAGTTGGGGCGTTTTGGGAAAATTGTGAAGGATTTTCCAAACCGGGCAAAATTTGAAAAAAACGAAAAGTCCGGTAGTGTCGAAAAAGTCAAAAATGTGGATTTTCCCAAATCTTTGCTAAAAGGGGCCAGGGGGCGGGCTTATTGAAAAACGAGCAAAATCAAGCACAGTTGGGGCGTTTTGTGAAAATTGTGAAGGATTTTCCAAACCGGGCAAAATTTGAAAAAAAAGACAGGGCCGGTAGTGTCGAAAAAGTCAAAAATGGGGATTTTCATAAAAATTTGCTTAAAGAGGCCAGAGGGGGGGGGCTGAGTGAAAAACAAGCAAAATCAAGCACAGTTGGGGCGTTTTGGGAAAATTGTGAAGGATTTTCCATAGTGGGCAAAAATTGAAAAAAACGACAGGGCCGGTAGTGTCGAAAAAGTCAAAAATGGGGATTTTCCCAAACCATGCTAAAAGGGGCCAGGGGGGCGGGCTGAGTCAGAAAGGAGCAAAATCAAGCATAGTTGGGGCGTTTTGAGAAAATTGTGAAGGATTTTCCAAACCGGGCAAAATTTGAAAAAAAAGACAGGGCCGGTAGTGTCGAAAAAGTCAAAAATGGGGATTTTCCCAAATCCTTGCTAAAAGGGGCCAGGGGGCGGGCTGAGTGAGAAAGGAGCAAAATCAAGCACAGTTGGGGCGTTGTGTGAAAATTGTGAAGGATTTTCCTAACCGGGCAAAATTTGAAAAAAAAGACAGGGCCGGTAGTGTCGAAAAAGTCAAAAATGGGGATTTTCATAAAAATTTGCTTAAAGAGGCCAGAGGGGGGGGCTGAGTGAAAAACAAGCAAAATCAAGCACAGTTGGGGCGTTTTGGGAAAATTGTGAAGGATTTTCCATAGTGGGCAAAAATTGAAAAAAACGACAGGGCCGGTAGTGTCGAAAAAGTCAAAAATGGGGATTTTCCCAAACCTTGCTATAAGCGGCCAGGGGGGCGGGCTGAGTCAGAAAGGAGCAAAATCAAGCATAGTTGGGGCGTTTTGAGAAAATTGTGAAGGATTTTCCAAACCGGGCAAAATTTGAAAAAAACCACAGGGCCGGTAGTGTCGAAAAAGTCAAAAATGGGGATTTTCCCAAATCCTTGCTAAAAGGGGCCAGGGGGGCGGGCTGAGTGAGAAAGGAGCAAAATCAAGCACAGTTGGGGCGTTGTGTGAAAATTGTGAAGGATTTTCCAAACCGGGCAAAATTTGAAAAAAACGACAGGGCCGGTAGTGTCGAAAAAGTCAAAAATGGGGATTTTACCAAATCTTTGCTAAAAGGGGCCAGGGGGCGGGCTTATTGAAAAACGAGCAAAATCAAGCACAGTTGGGGCGTTTTGTGAAAATTGTGAAGGATTTTCCAAACCGGGTAAAATTTGAAAAAAAAAGACAGGGCCGGTAGTGTCGAAAAAGTCAAAAATGGGGATTTTCCCAAACCTGTCTAAAAGGGGCCAGGGGGGCGGACTGAGTCAGAAAGGAGCAAAATCAAGCACAGTTGGGGCGTTTTGGGAAAATTGTGAAGGATTTTCCAAAGTGGGCAAAAATTGAAAAAAACGACAGGTCCGGTAGTGTCGAAAAAGTCAAAAATGTGGATTTTACCAAATCTTTGCTAAAAGGGGCCAGGGGGCGGGCTTATTGAAAAACGAGCAAAATCAAGCACAGTTGGGGCGTTTTGTGAAAATTGTGAAGGATTTTCCAAACCGGGTAAAATTTGAAAAAAAAAGACAGGGCCGGTAGTGTCGAAAAAGTCAAAAATGGGGATTTTCCCAAACCTGTCTAAAAGGGGCCAGGGGGGCGGACTGAGTCAGAAAGGAGCAAAATCAAGCACAGTTGGGGCGTTTTGGGAAAATTGTGAAGGATTTTCCAAAGTGGGCAAAAATTGAAAAAAACGACAGGTCCGGTAGTGTCGAAAAAGTCAAAAATGTGGATTTTACCAAATCTTTGCTAAAAGGGGCCAGGGGGCGGGCTTATTGAAAAACGAGCAAAATCAAGCACAGTTGGGGCGTTTTGTGAAAATTGTGAAGGATTTTCCAAACCGGGTAAAATTTGAAAAAAAAAGACAGGGCCGGTAGTGTCGAAAAAGTAAAAAATGGGGATTTTCCCAAACCTTGCTAAAAGGGGCCAGGGGGGCGGACTGAGTCAGAAAGGAGCAAAATCAAGCACAGTTGGGGCGTTTTGGGAAAATTGTGAAGGATTTTCCAAACCGGGCAAAATTTGAAAAAAACGACAGGGCCGGTAGTGTCGAAAAAGTCAAAAATGGGGATTTTCCCAAATCCTTGCTAAAAGGGGCCAGGGGGGCGGGCTGAGTGAGAAAGGAGCAAAATCAAGCACAGTTGGGGCGTTGTGTGAAAATTGTGAAGGATTTTCCAAACCGGGCAAAATTTGAAAAAAAAGACAGGGCCGGTAGTGTCGAAAAAGTCAAAAATGGGGATTTTCACAAAATTTGCTTAAAGAGGCCAGAGGGGGGGGCTGAGTGAAAAACAAGCAAAATCAAGCACAGTTGGGGCGTTTTGTGAAAATTGTGAAGGATTTTCCATAGTGGGAAAAAATTGAAAAAAACGACAGGGCCGGTAGTGTCGAAAAAGTAAAAAATGGGGATTTTCCCAAACCTTGCTAAAAGGGGCCAGGGGGGCGGACTGAGTCAGAAAGGAGCAAAATCAAGCACAGTTGGGGCGTTTTGGGAAAATTGTGAAGGATTTTCCAAACCGGGCAAAATTTGAAAAAAAAGACAGGGCCGGTAGTGTCGAAAAAGTCAAAAATGGGGATTTTCCCAAACCTTGCTAAAAGGGGCCAGGGGGGCGGACTGAGTCAGAAAGGAGCAAAATCAAGCACAGTTGGGGCGTTTTGGGAAAATTGTGAAGGATTTTCCAAACCGGGCAAAATTTGAAAAAAACGACAGGGCCGGTAGTGTCGAAAAAGTCAAAAATGGGGATTTTCCCAAATCCTTGCTAAAAGGGGCCAGGGGGGCGGGCTGAGTGAGAAAGGAGCAAAATCAAGCACAGTTGGGGCGTTTTGAGAAAATTGTGAAGGATTTTCCAAACCGGGCAAAATTTGAAAAAAACGACAGGTCCGGTAGTGTCGAAAAAGTCAAAAATGTGGATTTTCCCAAATCTTTGCTAAAAGGGGCCAGGGGGCGGGCTTATTGAAAAACGAGCAAAATCAAGCACAGTTGGGGCGTTTTGTGAAAATTGTGAAGGATTTTCCAAACCGGGTAAAATTTGAAAAAAAAAGACAGGGCCGGTAGTGTCGAAAAAGTAAAAAATGGGGATTTTCCCAAACCTTGCTAAAAGGGGCCAGGGGGGCGGACTGAGTCAGAAAGGAGCAAAATCAAGCACAGTTGGGGCGTTTTGGGAAAATTGTGAAGGATTTTCCAAACCGGGCAAAATTTGAAAAAAACGACAGAGTCAAAAATGGGGATTTTCCCAAATCCTTGCTAAAAGGGGCCAGGGGGGCGGGCTGAGTGAGAAAGGAGCAAAATCAAGCACAGTTGGGGCGTTTTGGGAAAATTGTGAAGGATTTTCCAAACCGGGCAAAATTTGAAAAAAAAGACAGGGCCGGTAGTGTCGAAAAAGTCAAAAATGGGGATTTTCCTAAACCTTGCTAAAAGGGGCCAGGGGGGCGGACTGAGTCAGAAAGGAGCAAAATCAAGCACAGTTGGGGCGTTTTGGGAAAATTGTGAAGGATTTTCCAAACCGGGCAAAATTTGAAAAAAAAGACAGGGCCGGTAGTGTCGAAAAAGTCAAAAATGGGGATTTTCACAAAATTTGCTTAAAGAGGCCAGAGGGGGGGGCTGAGTGAAAAACAAGCAAAATCAAGCACAGTTGGGGCGTTTTGTGAAAATTGTGAAGGATTTTCCAAACCGGGCAAAAATTGAAAAAAACGACAGGGCCGGTAGTGTCGAAAAAGTCAAAAATGGGGATTTTCCCAAACCTTGCTAAAAGGGGCCAGGGGGGCGGACTGAGTCAGAAAGGAGCAAAATCAAGCACAGTTGGGGCGTTTTGGGAAAATTGTGAAGGATTTTCCAAACCGGGCAAAATTTGAAAAAAAAGACAGGGCCGGTAGTGTCGAAAAAGTCAAAAATGGGGATTTTCCCAAACCTTGCTAAAAGGGGCCAGGGGGGCGGACTGAGTCAGAAAGGAGCAAAATCAAGCACAGTTGGGGCGTTTTGGGAAAATTGTGAAGGATTTTCCAAACCGGGCAAAATTTGAAAAAAACGACAGGGCCGGTAGTGTCGAAAAAGTCAAAAATGGGGATTTTCCCAAATCCTTGCTAAAAGGGGCCAGGGGGGCGGGCTGAGTGAGAAAGGAGCAAAATCAAGCACAGTTGGGGCGTTGTGTGAAAATTGTGAAGGATTTTCCAAACCGGGCAAAATTTGAAAAAAAAGACAGGGCCGGTAGTGTCGAAAAAGTCAAAAATGCGGATTTTCCCAAACCTTGCTAAAAGGGGCCAGGGGGGCGGACTAAGTAAGAAAGGAGCAAAATCAAGCACAGTTGGGGCGTTTTGAGAAAATTGTGAAGGATTTTCCAAACCGGGCAAAATTTGAAAAAAACGACAGGTCCGGTAGTGTCGAAAAAGTCAAAAATGTGGATTTTCCCAAATCTTTGATAAAAGGGGCCAGGGGGCGGGCTTATTGAAAAACGAGCAAAATCAAGCACAGTTGGGGCGTTTTGTGAAAATTGTGAAGGATTTTCCAAACCGGGTAAAATTTGAAAAAAAAAGACAGGGCCGGTAGTGTCGAAAAAGTCAAAAATGGGGATTTTCACAAAATTTGCTTAAAGAGGCCAGAGGGGGGTGCTGAGTGAAAAACAAGCAAAATCAAGCACAGTTGGGGCGTTTTGTGAAAATTGTGAAGGATTTTCCAAACCGGGCAAAATTTGAAAAAAAAGACAGGGCCGGTAGTGTCGAAAAAGTCAAAAATGGGGATTTTCCCAAACCTTGCTAAAAGGGGCCAGGGGGGCGGACTGAGTCAGAAAGGAGCAAAATCAAGCACAGTTGGGGCGTTTTGGGAAAATTGTGAAGGATTTTCCAAACCGGGCAAAATTTGAAAAAAACGACAGGGCCGGTAGTGTCGAAAAAGTCAAAAATGGGGATTTTCCCAAATCCTTGCTAAAAGGGGCCAGGGGGGCGGGCTGAGTGAGAAAGGAGCAAAATCAAGCACAGTTGGGGCGTTTTGGGAAAATTGTGAAGGATTTTCCAAACCGGGTAAAATTTGAAAAAAAAAGACAGGGCCGGTAGTGTCGAAAAAGTCAAAAATGGGGATTTTCCCAAACCTTGCTAAAAGGGGCCAGGGGGGCGGACTGAGTCAGAAAGGAGCCAAATCAAGCACAGTTGGGGCGTTTTGGGAAAATTGTGAAGGATTTTCCAAACCGGGCAAAATTTGAAAAAAAAGACAGGGCCGGTAGTGTCGAAAAAGTCAAAAATGGGGATTTTCACAAAATTTGCTTAAAGAGGCCAGAGGGGGGTGCTGAGTGAAAAACAAGCAAAATCAAGCACAGTTGGGGCGTTTTGTGAAAATTGTGAAGGATTTTCCATAGTGGGCAAAAATTGAAAAAAACGACAGGGCCGGTAGTGTCGAAAAAGTCAAAAATGGGGATTTTCCCAAACCTTGCTAAAAGGGGCCAGGGGGGCGGACTGAGTCAGAAAGGAGCAAAATCAAGCACAGTTGGGGCGTTTTGGGAAAATTGTGAAGGATTTTCCAAACCGGGCAAAATTTGAAAAAAAAGACAGGGCCGGTAGTGTCGAAAAAGTAAAAAATGGGGATTTTCCCAAACCTTGCTAAAAGGGGCCAGGGGGGCGGACTGAGTCAGAAAGGAGCAAAATCAAGCACAGTTGGGGCGTTTTGGGAAAATTGTGAAGGATTTTCCAAACCGGGCAAAATTTGAAAAAAACGACAGGGCCGGTAGTGTCGAAAAAGTCAAAAATGGGGATTTTCCCAAATCCTTGCTAAAAGGGGCCAGGGGGGCGGGCTGAGTGAGAAAGGAGCAAAATCAAGCACAGTTGGGGCGTTGTGTGAAAATTGTGAAGGATTTTCCAAACCGGGCAAAATTTGAAAAAAAAGACAGGGCCGGTAGTGTCGAAAAAGTCAAAAATGCGGATTTTCCCAAACCTTGCTAAAAGGGGCCAGGGGGGCGGACTAAGTAAGAAAGGAGCAAAATCAAGCACAGTTGGGGCGTTTTGAGAAAATTGTGAAGGATTTTCCAAACCGGGCAAAATTTGAAAAAAAGACAGGTCCGGTAGTGTCGAAAAAGTCAAAAATGTGGATTTTCCCAAATCTTTGCTAAAAGGGGCCAGGGGGCGGGCTTATTGAAAAACGAGCAAAATCAAGCACAGTTGGGGCGTTTTGTGAAAATTGTGAAGGATTTTCCAAACCGGGTAAAATTTGAAAAAAAAAGACAGGGCCGGTAGTGTCGAAAAAGTAAAAAATGGGGATTTTCCCAAATCTTTGCTAAAAGGGGCCAGGGGGCGGGCTTATTGAAAAACGAGCAAAATCAAGCACAGTTGGGGCGTTTTGTGAAAATTGTGAAGGATTTTCCAAACCGGGTAAAATTTGAAAAAAAAAGACAGGGCCGGTAGTGTCGAAAAAGTAAAAAATGGGGATTTTCCCAAACCTTGCTAAAAGGGGCCAGGGGGGCGGACTGAGTCAGAAAGGAGCAAAATCAAGCACAGTTGGGGCGTTTTGGGAAAATTGTGAAGGATTTTCCAAACCGGGCAAAATTTGAAAAAAACGACAGGGCCGGTAGTGTCGAAAAAGTCAAAAATGGGGATTTTCCCAAATCCTTGCTAAAAGGGGCCAGGGGGGCGGGCTGAGTGAGAAAGGAGCAAAATCAAGCACAGTTGGGGCGTTGTGTGAAAATTGTGAAGGATTTTCCAAACCGGGCAAAATTTGAAAAAAAAGACAGGGCCGGTAGTGTCGAAAAAGTCAAAAATGGGGATTTTCCCAAACCTTGCTAAAAGGGGCCAGGGGGGCGGACTGAGTCAGAAAGGAGCAAAATCAAGCACAGTTGGGGCGTTTTGGGAAAATTGTGAAGGATTTTCCAAAGTGGGCAAAAATTGAAAAAAACGACAGGTCCGGTAGTGTCGAAAAAGTCAAAAATGTGGATTTTACCAAATCTTTGCTAAAAGGGGCCAGGGGGCGGGCTTATTGAAAAACGAGCAAAATCAAGCACAGTTGGGGCGTTTTGTGAAAATTGTGAAGGATTTTCCAAACCGGGTAAAATTTGAAAAAAAAGACAGGGCCGGTAGTGTCGAAAAAGTCAAAAATGGGGATTTTCCCAAACCTTGCTAAAAGGGGCCAGGGGGGCGGACTGAGTCAGAAAGGAGCAAAATCAAGCACAGTTGGGGCGTTTTGGGAAAATTGTGAAGGATTTTCCATAGTGGGCAAAAATTGAAAAAAACGACATGGCCGGTAGTGTCGAAAAAGTCAAAAATGGGGATTTTCCCAAACCTTGCTAAAAGGGGCCAGGGGGGCGGGCTGAGTCAGAAAGGAGCAAAATCAAGCATAGTTGGGGCGTTTTGAGAAAATTGTGAAGGATTTTCCAAAGTGGGCAAAATTTGAAAAAAAAGACAGGGCCGGTAGTGTCAAAAAAGTCAAAAATGGGGATTTTCCCAAACCTTGCTAAAAGGGGCCAGGGGGGCGGACTGAGTCAGAAAGGAGCCAAATTAAGCACAGTTGGGGCGTTTTGGGAAAATTGTGAAGGATTTTCCAAACCGGGCAAAATTTGAAAAAAAAGACAGGGCCGGTAGTGTCGAAAAAGTCAAAAATGGGGATTTTCACAAAATTTGCTTAAAGAGGCCAGAGGGGGGGGCTGAGTGAAAAACAAGCAAAATCAAGCACAGTTGGGGCGTTTTGTGAAAATTGTGAAGGATTTTCCATAGTGGGCAAAAATTGAAAAAAACGACAGGGCCGGTAGTGTCGAAAAAGTCAAAAATGGGGATTTTCCCAAACCTTGCTAAAAGGGGCCAGGGGGGCGGACTGAGTCAGAAAGGAGCAAAATCAAGCACAGTTGGGGCGTTTTGGGAAAATTGTGAAGGATTTTCCAAACCGGGCAAAATTTGAAAAAAAAGACAGGGCCGGTAGTGTCGAAAAAGTCAAAAATGGGGATTTTCCCAAACCTTGCTAAAAGGGGCCAGGGGGGCGGACTGAGTCAGAAAGGAGCAAAATCAAGCACAGTTGGGGCGTTTTGGGAAAATTGTGAAGGATTTTCCAAACCGGGCAAAATTTGAAAAAAACGACAGGGCCGGTAGTGTCGAAAAAGTCAAAAATGGGGATTTTCCCAAATCCTTGCTAAAAGGGGCCAGGGGGGCGGGCTGAGTGAGAAAGGAGCAAAATCAAGCACAGTTGGGGCGTTGTGTGAAAATTGTGAAGGATTTTCCAAACCGGGCAAAATTTGAAAAAAACGACAGGTCCGGTAGTGTCGAAAAAGTCAAAAATGTGGATTTTCCCAAATCTTTGCTAAAAGGGGCCAGGGGGCGGGCTTATTGAAAAACGAGCAAAATCAAGCACAGTTGGGGCGTTTTGTGAAAATTGTGAAGGATTTTCCAAACCGGGTAAAATTTGAAAAAAAAAGACAGGGCCGGTAGTGTCGAAAAAGTAAAAAATGGGGATTTTCCCAAACCTTGCTAAAAGGGGCCAGGGGGGCGGACTGAGTCAGAAAGGAGCAAAATCAAGCACAGTTGGGGCGTTTTGGGAAAATTGTGAAGGATTTTCCAAACCGGCCAAAATTTGAAAAAAACGACAGGGCCGGTAGTGTCGAAAAAGTCAAAAATGGGGATTTTCCCAAATCCTTGCTAAAAGGGGCCAGGGGGGCGGGCTGAGTGAGAAAGGAGCAAAATCAAGCACAGTTGGGGCGTTGTGTGAAAATTGTGAAGGATTCTCCAAACCGGGCAAAATTTGAAAAAAAAGACAGGGCCGGTAATGTCGAAAAAGTCAAAAATGGGGATTTTCCCAAACCTTGCTAAAAGGGGCCAGGGGGGCGGACTGAGTCAGAAAGGAGCAAAATCAAGCACAGTTGGGGCGTTTTGGGAAAATTGTGAAGGATTTTCCAAAGTGGGCAAAAATTGAAAAAAACGACAGGTCCGGTAGTGTCGAAAAAGTCAAAAATGTGGATTTTACCAAATCTTTGCTAAAAGGGGCCAGGGGGCGGGCTTATTGAAAAACGAGCAAAATCAAGCACAGTTGGGGCGTTTTGTGAAAATTGTGAAGGATTTTCCAAACCGGGTAAAATTTGAAAAAAAAAGACAGGGCCGGTAGTGTCGAAAAAGTCAAAAATGGGGATTTTCCCAAACCTTGCTAAAAGGGGCCAGGGGGGCGGACTGAGTCAGAAAGGAGCAAAATCAAGCACAGTTGGGGCGTTTTGGGAAAATTGTGAAGGATTTTCCAAAGTGGGCAAAAATTGAAAAAAACGACAGGTCCGGTAGTGTCGAAAAAGTCAAAAATGTGGATTTTACCAAATCTTTGCTAAAAGGGGCCAGGGGGCGGGCTTATTGAAAAACGAGCAAAATCAAGCACAGTTGGGGCGTTTTGTGAAAATTGTGAAGGATTTTCCAAACCGGGTAAATTTGAAAAAAAAGACAGGGCCGGTAGTGTCGAAAAAGTAAAAAATGGGGATTTTCCCAAACCTTGCTAAAAGGGGCCAGGGGGGCGGACTGAGTCAGAAAGGAGCAAAATCAAGCACAGTTGGGGCGTTTTGGGAAAATTGTGAAGGATTTTCCATAGTGGGCAAAAATTGAAAAAAACGACAGGGCCGGTAGTGTCGAAAAAGTCAAAAATGGGGATTTTCCCAAACCTTGCTAAAAGGGGCCAGGGGGGCGGGCTGAGTCAGAAAGGAGCAAAATCAAGCATAGTTGGGGCGTTTTGAGAAAATTGTGAAGGATTTTCCAAACCGGGCAAAATTTGAAAAAAAAGACAGGGCCGGTAGTGTCGAAAAAGTCAAAAATGGGGATTTTCCAAACCTTGCTAAAAGGGGCCAGGGGGGCGGACTGAGTCAGAAAGGAGCCAAATTAAGCACAGTTGGGGCGTTTTGGGAAAATTGTGAAGGATTTTCCAAACCGGGCAAAATTTGAAAAAAAAGACAGGGCCGGTAGTGTCGAAAAAGTCAAAAATGGGGATTTTCACAAAATTTGCTTAAAGAGGCCAGAGGGGGGGTTGAGTGAAAAACAAGCAAAATCAAGCACAGTTGGGGCGTTTTGTGAAAATTGTGAAGGATTTTCCATAGTGGGCAAAAATTGAAAAAAACGACAGGGCCGGTAGTGTCGAAAAAGTCAAAAATGGGGATTTTCCCAAACCTTGCTAAAAGGGGCCAGGGGGGCGGGCTCAGTCAGAAAGGAGCAAAATCAAGCATAGTTGGGGCGTTTTGAGAAAATTGTGAAGGATTTTCCGTACCGGGCAAAATTTGAAAAAAAAGATAGGGCCGGTAGTGTCGAAAAAGTCAAAAATGGGGATTTTCCCAAACCTTGCTAAAAGGGGCCAGGGGGGCGGACTGAGTCAGAAAGGAGCAAAATCAAGCACAGTTGGGGCGTTTTGGGAAAATTGTGAAGGATTTTCCAAACCGGGCAAAATTTGAAAAAAAACGACAGGGCCGGTAGTGTCGAAAAAGTCAAAAATGGGGATTTTCCCAAATCCTTGCTAAAAGGGGCCAGGGGGGCGGGCTGAGTGAAAAACAAGCAAAATCAAGCACAGTTGGGGCGTTTTGTGAAAATTGTGAAGGATTTTCCATAGTGGGCAAAAATTGAAAAAAACGACAGGTCCGGTAGTGTCGAAAAAGTCAAAAATGTGGATTTTCCCAAATCTTTGCTAAAAGGGGCCAGGGGGTGGGCTTATTGAAAAACGAGCAAAATCAAGCACAGTTGGGGCGTTTTGTAAAAATTGTGAAGGATTTTCCAAACCGGGTAAAATTTGAAAAAAAAGACAGGGCCGGTAGTGTCGAAAAAGTAAAAAATGGGGATTTTCCCAAACCTTGCTAAAAGGGGCCAGGGGGGCGGACTGAGTCAGAAAGGAGCAAAATCAAGCACAGTTGGGGCGTTTTGTGAAAATTGTGAAGGATTTTCCATAGTGGGCAAAAATTGAAAAAAACGACAGGGCCGGTAGTGTCGAAAAAGTCAAAAATGGGGATTTTCCCAAATCCTTGCTAAAAGGGGCCAGGGGGGCGGGCTGAGTGAGAAAGGAGCAAAATCAAGCACAGTTGGGGCGTTGTGTGAAAATTGTGAAGGATTTTCCAAACCGGGCAAAATTTGAAAAAAAAGACAGGGCCGGTAGTGTCGAAAAAGTCAAAAATGGGGATTTTCACAAAATTTGCTTAAAGAGGCCAGAGGGGGGGGCTGAGTGAAAAACAAGCAAAATCAAGCACAGTTGGGGCGTTTTGTGAAAATTGTGAAGGATTTTCCATAGTGGGCAAAAATTGAAAAAAACGACAGGGCCGGTAGTGTCGAAAAAGTCAAAAATGGGGATTTTCCCAAACCTTGCTAAAAGGGGCCAGGGGGGGCGGGCTGAGTCAGAAAGGAGCAAAATCAAGCATAGTTGGGGCGTTTTGAGAAAATTGTGAAGGATTTTCCGAACCGGGCAAAATTTGAAAAAAAAGACAGGGCCGGTAGTGTCGAAAAAGTCAAAAATGGGGATTTTCCCAAACCTTGCTAAAAGGGGCCAGGGGGGCGGACTGAGTCAGAAAGGAGCAAAATCAAGCACAGTTGGGGCGTTTTGGGAAAATTGTGAAGGATTTTCCAAACCGGGCAAAATTTGAAAAAAAAGACAGGGCCGGTAGTGTCGAAAAAGTCAAAAATGGGGATTTTCCCAAACCTTGCTAAAAGGGGCCAGGGGGGCGGACTGAGTCAGAAAGGAGCAAAATCAAGCACAGTTGGGGCGTTTTGGGAAAATTGTGAAGGATTTTCCAAACCGGGCAAAATTTGAAAAAAACGACAGGGCCGGTAGTGTCGAAAAAGTCAAAAATGGGGATTTTCCCAAATCCTTGCTAAAAGGGGCCAGGGGGGCGGGCTGAGTGAGAAAGGAGCAAAATCAAGCACAGTTGGGGCGTTGTGTGAAAATTGTGAAGGATTTTCCAAACCGGGCAAAATTTGAAAAAAAAAGACAGGGCCGGTAGTGTCGAAAAAGTCAAAAATGCGGATTTTCCCAAACCTTGCTAAAAGGGGCCAGGGGGGCGGACTAAGTAAGAAAGGAGCAAAATCAAGCACAGTTGGGGCGTTTTGAGAAAATTGTGAAGGATTTTCCGAACCGGGCAAAATTTGAAAAAAAAGACAGGGCCGGTAGTGTCGAAAAAGTCAAAAATGGGGATTTTCACAAAATTTGCTTAAAGAGGCCAGAGGGGGGGGCTGAGTGAAAAACAAGCAAAATCAAGCACAGTTGGGGCGTTTTGTGAAAATTGTGAAGGATTTTCCATAGTGGGCAAAAATTGAAAAAAACGACAGGGCCGGTAGTGTCGAAAAAGTCAAAAATGGGGATTTTCCCAAACCTTGCTAAAAGGGGCCAGGGGGGCGGACTGAGTCAGAAAGGAGCAAAATCAAGCACAGTTGGGGCGTTTTGGGAAAATTGTGAAGGATTTTCCAAACCGGGCAAAATTTGAAAAAAAAGACAGGGCCGGTAGTGTCGAAAAAGTCAAAAATGGGGATTTTCCCAAACCTTGCTAAAAGGGGCCAGGGGGGCGGACTGAGTCAGAAAGGAGCAAAATCAAGCACAGTTGGGGCGTTTTGGGAAAATTGTGAAGGATTTTCCAAACCGGGCAAAATTTGAAAAAAACGACAGGGCCGGTAGTGTCGAAAAAGTCAAAAATGGGGATTTTCCCAAATCCTTGCTAAAAGGGGCCAGGGGGGCGGGCTGAGTGAGAAAGGAGCAAAATCAAGCACAGTTGGGGCGTTGTGTGAAAATTGTGAAGGATTTTCCAAACCGGGCAAAATTTGAAAAAAAAGACAGGGCCGGTAGTGTCGAAAAAGTCAAAAATGCGGATTTTCCCAAACCTTGCTAAAAGGGGCCAGGGGGGCGGACTGAGTCAGAAAGGAGCAAAATCAAGCACAGTTGGGGCGTTTTGGGAAAATTGTGAAGGATTTTCCAAACCGGGCAAAATTTGAAAAAAACGACAGGGCCGGTAGTGTCGAAAAAGTCAAAAATGGGGATTTTCCCAAATCCTTGCTAAAAGGGGCCAGGGGGGCGGGCTGAGTGAGAAAGGAGCAAAATCAAGCACAGTTGGGGCGTTTTGGGAAAATTGTGAAGGATTTTCCAAAGTGGGCAAAAATTGAAAAAAACGACAGGGCCGGTAGTGTCGAAAAAGTCAAAAATGGGGATTTTACCAAATCTTTGCTAAAAGGGGCCAGGGGGCGGGCTTATTGAAAAACGAGCAAAATCAAGCACAGTTGGGGCGTTTTGTGAAAATTGTGAAGGATTTCCAAACCGGGTAAAATTTGAAAAAAAAAGACAGGGCCGGTAGTGTCGAAAAAGTCAAAAATGGGGATTTTCCCAAACCTTGCTAAAAGGGGCCAGGGGGGCGGACTGAGTCAGAAAGGAGCAAAATCAAGCACAGTTGGGGCGTTTTGGGAAAATTGTGAAGGATTTTCCAAAGTGGGCAAAAATTGAAAAAAACGACAGGTCCGGTAGTGTCGAAAAAGTCAAAAATGTGGATTTTACCAAATCTTTGCTAAAAGGGGCCAGGGGGCGGGCTTATTGAAAAACGAGCAAAATCAAGCACAGTTGGGGCGTTTTGTGAAAATTGTGAAGGATTTTCCAAACCGGGTAAAATTTGAAAAAAAAGACAGGGCCGGTAGTGTCGAAAAAGTAAAAAATGGGGATTTTCCCAAACCTTGCTAAAAGGGGCCAGGGGGGCGGACTGAGTCAGAAAGGAGCAAAATCAAGCACAGTTGGGGCGTTTTGGGAAAATTGTGAAGGATTTTCCATAGTGGGCAAAAATTGAAAAAAAACGACATGGCCGGTAGTGTCGAAAAAGTCAAAAGTGGGGATTTTCCCAAACCTTGCTAAAAGGGGCCAGGGGGGCGGGCTGAGTCAGAAAGGAGCAAAATCAAGCATAGTTGGGGCGTTTTGAGAAAATTGTGAAGGATTTTCCAAACCGGGCAAAATTTGAAAAAAAAGACAGGGCCGGTAGTGTCGAAAAAGTCAAAAATGGGGATTTTCCCAAACCTTGCTAAAAGGGGCCAGGGGGGCGGACTGAGTCAGAAAGGAGCAAAATCAAGCACAGTTGGGGCGTTTTGGGAAAATTGTGAAGGATTTTCCAAACCGGGCAAAATTTGAAAAAAACGACAGGGCCGGTAGTGTCGAAAAAGTCAAAAATGGGGATTTTCCCAAATCCTTGCTAAAAGGGGCCAGGGGGGCGGGCTGAGTGAAAAACAAGCAAAATCAAGCACAGTTGGGGCGTTTTGTGAAAATTGTGAAGGATTTTCCATAGTGGGCAAAAATTGAAAAAAACGACAGGTCCGGTAGTGTCGAAAAAGTCAAAAATGTGGATTTTCCCAAATCTTTGCTAAAAGGGGCCAGGGGGTGGGCTTATTGAAAAACGAGCAAAATCAAGCACAGTTGGGGCGTTTTGTAAAAATTGTGAAGGATTTTCCAAACCGGGTAAAATTTGAAAAAAAAGACAGGGCCGGTAGTGTCGAAAAAGTAAAAAAATGGGGATTTTCCCAAACCTTGCTAAAAGGGGCCAGGGGGGCGGACTGAGTCAGAAAGGAGCAAAATCAAGCACAGTTGGGGCGTTTTGTGAAAATTGTGAAGGATTTTCCATAGTGGGCAAAAATTGAAAAAAACGACAGGGCCGGTAGTGTCGAAAAAGTCAAAAATGGGGATTTTCCCAAATCCTTGCTAAAAGGGGCCAGGGGGGCGGGCTGAGTGAGAAAGGAGCAAAATCAAGCACAGTTGGGGCGTTGTGTGAAAATTGTGAAGGATTTTCCAAACCGGGCAAAATTTGAAAAAAAAGACAGGGCCGGTAGTGTCGAAAAAGTCAAAAATGGGGATTTTCACAAAATTTGCTTAAAGAGGCCAGAGGGGGGGGCTGAGTGAAAAACAAGCAAAATCAAGCACAGTTGGGGCGTTTTGTGAAAATTGTGAAGGATTTTCCATAGTGGGCAAAAATTGAAAAAAACGACAGGGCCGGTAGTGTCGAAAAAGTCAAAAATGGGGATTTTCCCAAACCTTGCTAAAAGGGGCCAGGGGGGCGGGCTGAGTCAGAAAGGAGCAAAATCAAGCATAGTTGGGGCGTTTTGAGAAAATTGTGAAGGATTTTCCGAACCGGGCAAAATTTGAAAAAAAAGACAGGGCCGGTAGTGTCGAAAAAGTCAAAAATGGGGATTTTCCCAAACCTTGCTAAAAGGGGCCAGGGGGGCGGACTGAGTCAGAAAGGAGCAAAATCAAGCACAGTTGGGGCGTTTTGGGGAAAATTGTGAAGGATTTTCCAAACCGGGCAAAATTTGAAAAAAAAGACAGGGCCGGTAGTGTCGAAAAAGTCAAAAATGGGGATTTTCCCAAACCTTGCTAAAAGGGGCCAGGGGGGCGGACTGAGTCAGAAAGGAGCAAAATCAAGCACAGTTGGGGCGTTTTGGGAAAATTGTGAAGGATTTTCCAAACCGGGCAAAATTTGAAAAAAACGACAGGGCCGGTAGTGTCGAAAAAGTCAAAAATGGGGATTTTCCCAAATCCTTGCTAAAAGGGGCCAGGGGGGCGGGCTGAGTGAGAAAGGAGCAAAATCAAGCACAGTTGGGGCGTTGTGTGAAAATTGTGAAGGATTTTCCAAACCGGGCAAAATTTGAAAAAAAAAGACAGGGCCGGTAGTGTCGAAAAAGTCAAAAATGCGGATTTTCCCAAACCTTGCTAAAAGGGGCCAGGGGGGCGGACTAAGTAAGAAAGGAGCAAAATCAAGCACAGTTGGGGCGTTTTGAGAAAATTGTGAAGGATTTTCCGAACCGGGCAAAATTTGAAAAAAAAGACAGGGCCGGTAGTGTCGAAAAAGTCAAAAATGGGGATTTTCACAAAATTTGCTTAAAGAGGCCAGAGGGGGGGGCTGAGTGAAAAACAAGCAAAATCAAGCACAGTTGGGGCGTTTTGTGAAAATTGTGAAGGATTTTCCATAGTGGGCAAAAATTGAAAAAAACGACAGGGCCGGTAGTGTCGAAAAAGTCAAAAATGGGGATTTTCCCAAACCTTGCTAAAAGGGGCCAGGGGGGCGGACTGAGTCAGAAAGGAGCAAAATCAAGCACAGTTGGGGCGTTTTGGGAAAATTGTGAAGGATTTTCCAAACCGGGCAAAATTTGAAAAAAAAGACAGGGCCGGTAGTGTCGAAAAAGTCAAAAATGGGGATTTTCCCAAACCTTGCTAAAAGGGGCCAGGGGGGCGGACTGAGTCAGAAAGGAGCAAAATCAAGCACAGTTGGGGCGTTTTGGGAAAATTGTGAAGGATTTTCCAAACCGGGCAAAATTTGAAAAAAACGACAGGGCCGGTAGTGTCGAAAAAGTCAAAAATGGGGATTTTCCCAAATCCTTGCTAAAAGGGGCCAGGGGGGCGGGCTGAGTGAGAAAGGAGCAAAATCAAGCACAGTTGGGGCGTTGTGTGAAAATTGTGAAGGATTTTCCAAACCGGGCAAAATTTGAAAAAAAAGACAGGGCCGGTAGTGTCGAAAAAGTCAAAAATGCGGATTTTCCCAAACCTTGCTAAAAGGGGCCAGGGGGGCGGACTGAGTCAGAAAGGAGCAAAATCAAGCACAGTTGGGGCGTTTTGGGAAAATTGTGAAGGATTTTCCAAACCGGGCAAAATTTGAAAAAAACGACAGGGCCGGTAGTGTCGAAAAAGTCAAAAATGGGGATTTTCCCAAATCCTTGCTAAAAGGGGCCAGGGGGGCGGGCTGAGTGAGAAAGGAGCAAAATCAAGCACAGTTGGGGCGTTTTGGGAAAATTGTGAAGGATTTTCCAAAGTGGGCAAAAATTGAAAAAAACGACAGGGCCGGTAGTGTCGAAAAAGTCAAAAATGGGGATTTTACCAAATCTTTGCTAAAAGGGGCCAGGGGGCGGG